>NW_028294334.1:0-51887 GCF_964341445.2 Mesoplodon mirus | reverse complement strand
AACCTCGAAATGGGGGCCTGAGGGCACAGGCCTTTTTTCCCCAATGTTGACAATTACATTCGGGCAGCCTGGAAGCTTCTGCAAAAACACTTGTGTTTCCAGGATTCTAGTCATTTCATGCAGGGCTCGGATAGGAAGCTGACTTTTCTCCAAGGGACAGGGTGCCTCCGTTTCCTGGCTGGGATATTATCCTGCCCTGTGTTTTTTCTTATTTGGGTGTACGCGCACCTCTCACGGTTGTGGCCTCTCCCATTGCGGAGCGCCGGCCCCTGAGGCTTAGGTTCAGCGGCTAAGGCTCACGGGTCCGGCACTACGGCAGCATGTGGGATCTTCCCGGATCGGGGTACGAACCCGTGTCTCCTGCATCGGCAGGCTGACTTTCAACTACCGTTCCACAAAGAGAGCCTGACCCTGCTTTAGAGCTAAAGGGACCCGAAACGCAAACACTGGCTTTTCACTACGGCCCTGGGTTTCCATGCAGAAAGCTGGGTGGGCAGCAGCTTCCATGGGGCATTTTGGCTGTGCTCCTCTAGTTTAACGAGGGTAGGTCTTTCCGGACTCCTAGGACATGAGCACCAGTTTCCTTACAAGAACACTCAGGAATCCAGGCTCCAGTGGGCCTGTGGAGCAGCACCCAGCCCCGTAGGTCCTTCAGCGCACCCCCGTGTATGGTCAGTGAAGCGCCACACACTGCACTCTTCCCTGGGAGAGCTAGATATCCTCCGCTCTGCCACAGCTTCAGAAAGACGTTCCTAGCCAGTCCAGCAGGTCAAAAACACTCTTGTTGCCGGGATTGTAGTCCCTGCAGGCGTGCCTGCGAGAGGCAAATGAGCTTTCTCGAAAGAAGCAGGGTGCTCCCGGTTCCTGAGTAAGCTTCCCTGCCCAGCTTTAGGGCGAAAGGGAAACTCAGTGTCCACACGAGACTCGAAAATCGCCCTGGTGGGCCGTGCCGATTGGAAGGCGTGCAGCACTTTGCCTGAGGCATGACTTGCTGTTCTGCTTTCGTTTTCGGTGGTGCGCCTTTAAGGACTCCTAAGACCGTCGTGTCAGCACCCGTGTCCGTCCAAGAACACTGAGTACCGCCAGGCTCCTAGGGCCCGCTTGAGCGTCATCCAGCCCCGAGGGCCCTTAGGTGTACGCCTGCTTACGCCGAGTGTAGGGCAACATACTGCACTCTTCCTTGGGAGAGACAGATTTCCTCAGCTCTCCAACAGCTTCTGTTTTCAAGGTTGTATCCAGTCCAACATGACAAGGAAGTTGGCTCCCTCGCCTTACCTGAGCTCTACCTCGAAAAACACTCTGCTTAGCGCTCCTTGTCGGACCTCAAACCTGCAGTCACCTTACCTAAGGAAAAAGTCAGGCTGGGTTCCACTGCAACGGACGCACAGTTCTTCGTGGAACGCTGCAGGCTTTTGGAAGATGCACAGGCCCCTAGGCCGACCTGGGGCTTTCGAAAAGTTAGGCAGTTCCCTACAAGCCGAAAACCCTGCAGAGAAAAGTTGATTTAGGGAAGGGGTCAGTGGGTAGCTTGTGTCTCTTCTGACTTCGTCGGAATACCAGGTGCGTAAGCAGTGCGTCCACCTCGAATGGGGGGCCTGATATCACAAGCCTTGTTCTTCCCCGCTGGACGGCGCCATGCGTGAGCCCTTGACGCTTCCGGGTGATAGTGCGTTTGCCGGCTTACTAGTCAGTGCAGGCATGGCACTGAGTAAAAAAATGAGTTTCCTCGAAAGAAATAGGGTACTACGGCTTCCTGGGTGGGAGCTCTCCCTGCCCTGCTTTATAGCGAAAGGGAGACTCAACATGAACGCTCGCCTCGACGTGTGGCCCTGCTTTGCCATGCAGAAGGGGAGGCGTGCGGCACCTTCTATGACACCCACGTCGCAGCTCTGCTTTACTTTAAAGGCAGTAAGCTGTAAAGGCCTCCTAGGACCCTCGCGTCCGCACACGATTCTGTATAAGAACACGGAGTAACTGCAGGCTCCTAGTGGCCTGGTGAGCCTCATCCAGTCGCGAAGATCCTTAGCTGTACCCCTCTGTAGCTGAGTGTAGGCCAACATATTGAACTCGTACGTCGGAGAGCTAGACCCGCCTCCGGTGCCAGACGGATTCAGTAACACGGTTGTAGCACTTCCAGCATTCAGTGCCGGTCGGCCTCATTGCCCTGTCAGAGCGATACTGAGAGAGACACTCTGCTTAGCATTCCTTCTAGGTCTTGTTACCTGCAGTCACCCTACCTCAAGGAAAAACTCGGGTTGAGTTCCACTGCAACTAAAAATCAGTTCTTCGTGGAACACAGCAGGCTTTTGGAAGATGCACAGGCCCCTAGGCTGACCCACGGCATTCTTTCCTTTAGGCCACGCCCTACCCGCAGAACACGCTGTATCGAGAAGTTGATTTAGGGAAGGGCCCACTGAGTGAGTACCATGTGTCTCTTTTGAAGTTTTCGAAACAATAGGTACTGAGGCTTCCTGTCAACCTCGAAATGGGGGCCTGAGGGCACAGGCCTTTTTTCCCCAATGTTGACAATTACATTCGGGCAGCCTGGAAGCTTCTGCAAAAACACTTGTGTTTCCAGGATTCTAGTCATTTCATGCAGGGCTCGGATAGGAAGCTGACTTTTCTCCAAGGGACAGGGTGCCTCCGTTTCCTGGCTGGGATATTATCCTGCCCTGTGTTTTTTCTTATTTGGGTGTACGCGCACCTCTCACGGTTGTGGCCTCTCCCATTGCGGAGCGCCGGCCCCTGAGGCTTAGGTTCAGCGGCTAAGGCTCACGGGTCCGGCACTACGGCAGCATGTGGGATCTTCCCGGATCGGGGTACGAACCCGTGTCTCCTGCATCGGCAGGCTGACTTTCAACTACCGTTCCACAAAGAGAGCCTGACCCTGCTTTAGAGCTAAAGGGACCCGAAACGCAAACACTGGCTTTTCACTACGGCCCTGGGTTTCCATGCAGAAAGCTGGGTGGGCAGCAGCTTCCATGGGGCATTTTGGCTGTGCTCCTCTAGTTTAACGAGGGTAGGTCTTTCCGGACTCCTAGGACATGAGCACCAGTTTCCTTACAAGAACACTCAGGAATCCAGGCTCCAGTGGGCCTGTGGAGCAGCACCCAGCCCCGTAGGTCCTTCAGCGCACCCCCGTGTATGGTCAGTGAAGCGCCACACACTGCACTCTTCCCTGGGAGAGCTAGATATCCTCCGCTCTGCCACAGCTTCAGAAAGACGTTCCTAGCCAGTCCAGCAGGTCAAAAACACTCTTGTTGCCGGGATTGTAGTCCCTGCAGGCGTGCCTGCGAGAGGCAAATGAGCTTTCTCGAAAGAAGCAGGGTGCTCCCGGTTCCTGAGTAAGCTTCCCTGCCCAGCTTTAGGGCGAAAGGGAAACTCAGTGTCCACACGAGACTCGAAAATCGCCCTGGTGGGCCGCGTGCCGATTGGAAGGCGTGCAGCACTTTGCCTGAGGCATGACTTGCTGTTCTGCTTTCGTTTTCGGTGGTGCGCCTTTAAGGACTCCTAAGACCGTCGTGTCAGCACCCGTGTCCGTCCAAGAACACTGAGTACCGCCAGGCTCCTAGGGCCCGCTTGAGCGTCATCCAGCCCCGAGGGCCTTAGGTGTACGCCTGCTTACGCCGAGTGTAGGGCAACATACTGCACTCTTCCTTGGGAGAGACAGATTTCCTCAGCTCTCCAACAGCTTCTGTTTTCAAGGTTGTATCCAGTCCAACATGACAAGGAAGTTGGCTCCCTCGCCTTACCTGAGCTCTACCTCGAAAAACACTCTGCTTAGCGCTCCTTGTCGGACCTCAAACCTGCAGTCACCTTACCTAAGGAAAAAGTCAGGCTGGGTTCCACTGCAACGGACGCACAGTTCTTCGTGGAACGCTGCAGGCTTTTGGAAGATGCACAGGCCCCTAGGCCGACCTGGGGCTTTCGAAAAGTTAGGCAGTTCCCTACAAGCCGAAAACCCTGCAGAGAAAAGTTGATTTAGGGAAGGGGTCAGTGGGTAGCTTGTGTCTCTTCTGACTTCGTCGGAATACCAGGTGCGTAAGCAGTGCGTCCACCTCGAATGGGGGGCCTGATATCACAAGCCTTGTTCTTCCCCGCTGGACGGCGCCATGCGTGAGCCCTTGACGCTTCCGGGTGATAGTGCGTTTGCCGGCTTACTAGTCAGTGCAGGCATGGCACTGAGTAAAAAATGAGTTTCCTCGAAAGAAATAGGGTACTACGGCTTCCTGGGTGGGAGCTCTCCCTGCCCTGCTTTATAGCGAAAGGGAGACTCAACATGAACGCTCGCCTCGACGTGTGGCCCTGCTTTGCCATGCAGAAGGGGAGGCGTGCGGCACCTTCTATGACACCCACGTCGCAGCTCTGCTTTACTTTAAAGGCAGTAAGCTGTAAAGGCCTCCTAGGACCCTCGCGTCCGCACACGATTCTGTATAAGAACACGGAGTAACTGCAGGCTCCTAGTGGCCTGGTGAGCCTCATCCAGTCGCGAAGATCCTTAGCTGTACCCCTCTGTAGCTGAGTGTAGGCCAACATATTGAACTCGTACGTCGGAGAGCTAGACCGCCTCCGGTGCCAGACGGATTCAGTAACACGGTTGTAGCACTTCCAGCATTCAGTGCCGGTCGGCCTCATTGCCCTGTCAGAGCGATACTGAGAGAGACACTCTGCTTAGCATTCCTTCTAGGTCTTGTTACCTGCAGTCACCCTACCTCAAGGAAAAACTCGGGTTGAGTTCCACTGCAACTAAAAATCAGTTCTTCGTGGAACACAGCAGGCTTTTGGAAGATGCACAGGCCCCTAGGCTGACCCACGGCATTCTTTCCTTTAGGCCACGCCCTACCCGCAGAACACGCTGTATCGAGAAGTTGATTTAGGGAAGGGCCCACTGAGTGAGTACCATGTGTCTCTTTTGAAGTTTTCGAAACAATAGGTACTGAGGCTTCCTGTCAACCTCGAAATGGGGGCCTGAGGGCACAGGCCTTTTTTCCCCAATGTTGACAATTACATTCGGGCAGCCTGGAAGCTTCTGCAAAAACACTTGTGTTTCCAGGATTCTAGTCATTTCATGCAGGGCTCGGATAGGAAGCTGACTTTTCTCCAAGGGACAGGGTGCCTCCGTTTCCTGGCTGGGATATTATCCTGCCCTGTGTTTTTTCTTATTTGGGTGTACGCGCACCTCTCACGGTTGTGGCCTCTCCCATTGCGGAGCGCCGGCCCCTGAGGCTTAGGTTCAGCGGCTAAGGCTCACGGGTCCGGCACTACGGCAGCATGTGGGATCTTCCCGGATCGGGGTACGAACCCGTGTCTCCTGCATCGGCAGGCTGACTTTCAACTACCGTTCCACAAAGAGAGCCTGACCCTGCTTTAGAGCTAAAGGGACCCGAAACGCAAACACTGGCTTTTCACTACGGCCCTGGGTTTCCATGCAGAAAGCTGGGTGGGCAGCAGCTTCCATGGGGCATTTTGGCTGTGCTCCTCTAGTTTAACGAGGGTAGGTCTTTCCGGACTCCTAGGACATGAGCACCAGTTTCCTTACAAGAACACTCAGGAATCCAGGCTCCAGTGGGCCTGTGGAGCAGCACCCAGCCCCGTAGGTCCTTCAGCGCACCCCCGTGTATGGTCAGTGAAGCGCCACACACTGCACTCTTCCCTGGGAGAGCTAGATATCCTCCGCTCTGCCACAGCTTCAGAAAGACGTTCCTAGCCAGTCCAGCAGGTCAAAAACACTCTTGTTGCCGGGATTGTAGTCCCTGCAGGCGTGCCTGCGAGAGGCAAATGAGCTTTCTCGAAAGAAGCAGGGTGCTCCCGGTTCCTGAGTAAGCTTCCCTGCCCAGCTTTAGGGCGAAAGGGAAACTCAGTGTCCACACGAGACTCGAAAATCGCCCTGGTGGGCCGTGCCGATTGGAAGGCGTGCAGCACTTTGCCTGAGGCATGACTTGCTGTTCTGCTTTCGTTTTCGGTGGTGCGCCTTTAAGGACTCCTAAGACCGTCGTGTCAGCACCCGTGTCCGTCCAAGAACACTGAGTACCGCCAGGCTCCTAGGGCCCGCTTGAGCGTCATCCAGCCCCGAGGGCCCTTAGGTGTACGCCTGCTTACGCCGAGTGTAGGGCAACATACTGCACTCTTCCTTGGGAGAGACAGATTTCCCTCAGCTCTCCAACAGCTTCTGTTTTCAAGGTTGTATCCAGTCCAACATGACAAGGAAGTTGGCTCCCTCGCCTTACCTGAGCTCTACCTCGAAAAACACTCTGCTTAGCGCTCCTTGTCGGACCTCAAACCTGCAGTCACCTTACCTAAGGAAAAAGTCAGGCTGGGTTCCACTGCAACGGACGCACAGTTCTTCGTGGAACGCTGCAGGCTTTTGGAAGATGCACAGGCCCCTAGGCCGACCTGGGGCTTTCGAAAAGTTAGGCAGTTCCCTACAAGCCGAAAACCCTGCAGAGAAAAGTTGATTTAGGGAAGGGGTCAGTGGGTAGCTTGTGTCTCTTCTGACTTCGTCGGAATACCAGGTGCGTAAGCAGTGCGTCCACCTCGAATGGGGGGCCTGATATCACAAGCCTTGTTCTTCCCCGCTGGACGGCGCCATGCGTGAGCCCTTGACGCTTCCGGGTGATAGTGCGTTTGCCGGCTTACTAGTCAGTGCAGGCATGGCACTGAGTAAAAAATGAGTTTCCTCGAAAGAAATAGGGTACTACGGCTTCCTGGGTGGGAGCTCTCCCTGCCCTGCTTTATAGCGAAAGGAGACTCAACATGAACGCTCGCCTCGACGTGTGGCCCTGCTTTGCCATGCAGAAGGGGAGGCGTGCGGCACCTTCTATGACACCCACGTCGCAGCTCTGCTTTACTTTAAAGGCAGTAAGCTGTAAAGGCCTCCTAGGACCCTCGCGTCCGCACACGATTCTGTATAAGAACACGGAGTAACTGCAGGCTCCTAGTGGCCTGGTGAGCCTCATCCAGTCGCGAAGATCCTTAGCTGTACCCCTCTGTAGCTGAGTGTAGGCCAACATATTGAACTCGTACGTCGGAGAGCTAGACCGCCTCCGGTGCCAGACGGATTCAGTAACACGGTTGTAGCACTTCCAGCATTCAGTGCCGGTCGGCCTCATTGCCCTGTCAGAGCGATACTGAGAGAGACACTCTGCTTAGCATTCCTTCTAGGTCTTGTTACCTGCAGTCACCCTACCTCAAGGAAAAACTCGGGTTGAGTTCCACTGCAACTAAAAATCAGTTCTTCGTGGAACACAGCAGGCTTTTGGAAGATGCACAGGCCCCTAGGCTGACCCACGGCATTCTTTCCTTTAGGCCACGCCCTACCCGCAGAACACGCTGTATCGAGAAGTTGATTTAGGGAAGGGCCCACTGAGTGAGTACCATGTGTCTCTTTTGAAGTTTTCGAAACAATAGGTACTGAGGCTTCCTGTCAACCTCGAAATGGGGGCCTGAGGGCACAGGCCTTTTTTCCCCAATGTTGACAATTACATTCGGGCAGCCTGGAAGCTTCTGCAAAAACACTTGTGTTTCCAGGATTCTAGTCATTTCATGCAGGGCTCGGATAGGAAGCTGACTTTTCTCCAAGGGACAGGGTGCCTCCGTTTCCTGGCTGGGATATTATCCTGCCCTGTGTTTTTTCTTATTTGGGTGTACGCGCACCTCTCACGGTTGTGGCCTCTCCCATTGCGGAGCGCCGGCCCCTGAGGCTTAGGTTCAGCGGCTAAGGCTCACGGGTCCGGCACTACGGCAGCATGTGGGATCTTCCCGGATCGGGGTACGAACCCGTGTCTCCTGCATCGGCAGGCTGACTTTCAACTACCGTTCCACAAAGAGAGCCTGACCCTGCTTTAGAGCTAAAGGGACCCGAAACGCAAACACTGGCTTTTCACTACGGCCCTGGGTTTCCATGCAGAAAGCTGGGTGGGCAGCAGCTTCCATGGGGCATTTTGGCTGTGCTCCTCTAGTTTAACGAGGGTAGGTCTTTCCGGACTCCTAGGACATGAGCACCAGTTTCCTTACAAGAACACTCAGGAATCCAGGCTCCAGTGGGCCTGTGGAGCAGCACCCAGCCCCGTAGGTCCTTCAGCGCACCCCCGTGTATGGTCAGTGAAGCGCCACACACTGCACTCTTCCCTGGGAGAGCTAGATATCCTCCGCTCTGCCACAGCTTCAGAAAGACGTTCCTAGCCAGTCCAGCAGGTCAAAAACACTCTTGTTGCCGGGATTGTAGTCCCTGCAGGCGTGCCTGCGAGAGGCAAATGAGCTTTCTCGAAAGAAGCAGGGTGCTCCCGGTTCCTGAGTAAGCTTCCCTGCCCAGCTTTAGGGCGAAAGGGAAACTCAGTGTCCACACGAGACTCGAAAATCGCCCTGGTGGGCCGTGCCGATTGGAAGGCGTGCAGCACTTTGCCTGAGGCATGACTTGCTGTTCTGCTTTCGTTTTCGGTGGTGCGCCTTTAAGGACTCCTAAGACCGTCGTGTCAGCACCCGTGTCCGTCCAAGAACACTGAGTACCGCCAGGCTCCTAGGGCCCGCTTGAGCGTCATCCAGCCCCGAGGGCCCTTAGGTGTACGCCTGCTTACGCCGAGTGTAGGGCAACATACTGCACTCTTCCTTGGGAGAGACAGATTTCCTCAGCTCTCCAACAGCTTCTGTTTTCAAGGTTGTATCCAGTCCAACATGACAAGGAAGTTGGCTCCCTCGCCTTACCTGAGCTCTACCTCGAAAAACACTCTGCTTAGCGCTCCTTGTCGGACCTCAAACCTGCAGTCACCTTACCTAAGGAAAAAGTCAGGCTGGGTTCCACTGCAACGGACGCACAGTTCTTCGTGGAACGCTGCAGGCTTTTGGAAGATGCACAGGCCCCTAGGCCGACCTGGGGCTTTCGAAAAGTTAGGCAGTTCCCTACAAGCCGAAAACCCTGCAGAGAAAAGTTGATTTAGGGAAGGGGTCAGTGGGTAGCTTGTGTCTCTTCTGACTTCGTCGGAATACCAGGTGCGTAAGCAGTGCGTCCACCTCGAATGGGGGGCCTGATATCACAAGCCTTGTTCTTCCCCGCTGGACGGCGCCATGCGTGAGCCCTTGACGCTTCCGGGTGATAGTGCGTTTGCCGGCTTACTAGTCAGTGCAGGCATGGCACTGAGTAAAAAATGAGTTTCCTCGAAAGAAATAGGGTACTACGGCTTCCTGGGTGGGAGCTCTCCCTGCCCTGCTTTATAGCGAAAGGGAGACTCAACATGAACGCTCGCCTCGACGTGTGGCCCTGCTTTGCCATGCAGAAGGGGAGGCGTGCGGCACCTTCTATGACACCCACGTCGCAGCTCTGCTTTACTTTAAAGGCAGTAAGCTGTAAAGGCCTCCTAGGACCCTCGCGTCCGCACACGATTCTGTATAAGAACACGGAGTAACTGCAGGCTCCTAGTGGCCTGGTGAGCCTCATCCAGTCGCGAAGATCCTTAGCTGTACCCCTCTGTAGCTGAGTGTAGGCCAACATATTGAACTCGTACGTCGGAGAGCTAGACCGCCTCCGGTGCCAGACGGATTCAGTAACACGGTTGTAGCACTTCCAGCATTCAGTGCCGGTCGGCCTCATTGCCCTGTCAGAGCGATACTGAGAGAGACACTCTGCTTAGCATTCCTTCTAGGTCTTGTTACCTGCAGTCACCCTACCTCAAGGAAAAACTCGGGTTGAGTTCCACTGCAACTAAAAATCAGTTCTTCGTGGAACACAGCAGGCTTTTGGAAGATGCACAGGCCCCTAGGCTGACCCACGGCATTCTTTCCTTTAGGCCACGCCCTACCCGCAGAACACGCTGTATCGAGAAGTTGATTTAGGGAAGGGCCCACTGAGTGAGTACCATGTGTCTCTTTTGAAGTTTTCGAAACAATAGGTACTGAGGCTTCCTGTCAACCTCGAAATGGGGGCCTGAGGGCACAGGCCTTTTTTCCCCAATGTTGACAATTACATTCGGGCAGCCTGGAAGCTTCTGCAAAAACACTTGTGTTTCCAGGATTCTAGTCATTTCATGCAGGGCTCGGATAGGAAGCTGACTTTTCTCCAAGGGACAGGGTGCCTCCGTTTCCTGGCTGGGATATTATCCTGCCCTGTGTTTTTTCTTATTTGGGTGTACGCGCACCTCTCACGGTTGTGGCCTCTCCCATTGCGGAGCGCCGGCCCCTGAGGCTTAGGTTCAGCGGCTAAGGCTCACGGGTCCGGCACTACGGCAGCATGTGGGATCTTCCCGGATCGGGGTACGAACCCGTGTCTCCTGCATCGGCAGGCTGACTTTCAACTACCGTTCCACAAAGAGAGCCTGACCCTGCTTTAGAGCTAAAGGGACCCGAAACGCAAACACTGGCTTTTCACTACGGCCCTGGGTTTCCATGCAGAAAGCTGGGTGGGCAGCAGCTTCCATGGGGCATTTTGGCTGTGCTCCTCTAGTTTAACGAGGGTAGGTCTTTCCGGACTCCTAGGACATGAGCACCAGTTTCCTTACAAGAACACTCAGGAATCCAGGCTCCAGTGGGCCTGTGGAGCAGCACCCAGCCCCGTAGGTCCTTCAGCGCACCCCCGTGTATGGTCAGTGAAGCGCCACACACTGCACTCTTCCCTGGGAGAGCTAGATATCCTCCGCTCTGCCACAGCTTCAGAAAGACGTTCCTAGCCAGTCCAGCAGGTCAAAAACACTCTTGTTGCCGGGATTGTAGTCCCTGCAGGCGTGCCTGCGAGAGGCAAATGAGCTTTCTCGAAAGAAGCAGGGTGCTCCCGGTTCCTGAGTAAGCTTCCCTGCCCAGCTTTAGGGCGAAAGGGAAACTCAGTGTCCACACGAGACTCGAAAATCGCCCTGGTGGGCCGTGCCGATTGGAAGGCGTGCAGCACTTTGCCTGAGGCATGACTTGCTGTTCTGCTTTCGTTTTCGGTGGTGCGCCTTTAAGGACTCCTAAGACCGTCGTGTCAGCACCCGTGTCCGTCCAAGAACACTGAGTACCGCCAGGCTCCTAGGGCCCGCTTGAGCGTCATCCAGCCCCGAGGGCCCTTAGGTGTACGCCTGCTTACGCCGAGTGTAGGGCAACATACTGCACTCTTCCTTGGGAGAGACAGATTTCCTCAGCTCTCCAACAGCTTCTGTTTTCAAGGTTGTATCCAGTCCAACATGACAAGGAAGTTGGCTCCCTCGCCTTACCTGAGCTCTACCTCGAAAAACACTCTGCTTAGCGCTCCTTGTCGGACCTCAAACCTGCAGTCACCTTACCTAAGGAAAAAGTCAGGCTGGGTTCCACTGCAACGGACGCACAGTTCTTCGTGGAACGCTGCAGGCTTTTGGAAGATGCACAGGCCCCTAGGCCGACCTGGGGCTTTCGAAAAGTTAGGCAGTTCCCTACAAGCCGAAAACCCTGCAGAGAAAAGTTGATTTAGGGAAGGGGTCAGTGGGTAGCTTGTGTCTCTTCTGACTTCGTCGGAATACCAGGTGCGTAAGCAGTGCGTCCACCTCGAATGGGGGGCCTGATATCACAAGCCTTGTTCTTCCCCGCTGGACGGCGCCATGCGTGAGCCCTTGACGCTTCCGGGTGATAGTGCGTTTGCCGGCTTACTAGTCAGTGCAGGCATGGCACTGAGTAAAAAATGAGTTTCCTCGAAAGAAATAGGGTACTACGGCTTCCTGGGTGGGAGCTCTCCCTGCCCTGCTTTATAGCGAAAGGGAGACTCAACATGAACGCTCGCCTCGACGTGTGGCCCTGCTTTGCCATGCAGAAGGGGAGGCGTGCGGCACCTTCTATGACACCCACGTCGCAGCTCTGCTTTACTTTAAAGGCAGTAAGCTGTAAAGGCCTCCTAGGACCCTCGCGTCCGCACACGATTCTGTATAAGAACACGGAGTAACTGCAGGCTCCTAGTGGCCTGGTGAGCCTCATCCAGTCGCGAAGATCCTTAGCTGTACCCCTCTGTAGCTGAGTGTAGGCCAACATATTGAACTCGTACGTCGGAGAGCTAGACCGCCTCCGGTGCCAGACGGATTCAGTAACACGGTTGTAGCACTTCCAGCATTCAGTGCCGGTCGGCCTCATTGCCCTGTCAGAGCGATACTGAGAGAGACACTCTGCTTAGCATTCCTTCTAGGTCTTGTTACCTGCAGTCACCCTACCTCAAGGAAAAACTCGGGTTGAGTTCCACTGCAACTAAAAATCAGTTCTTCGTGGAACACAGCAGGCTTTTGGAAGATGCACAGGCCCCTAGGCTGACCCACGGCATTCTTTCCTTTAGGCCACGCCCTACCCGCAGAACACGCTGTATCGAGAAGTTGATTTAGGGAAGGGCCCACTGAGTGAGTACCATGTGTCTCTTTTGAAGTTTTCGAAACAATAGGTACTGAGGCTTCCTGTCAACCTCGAAATGGGGGCCTGAGGGCACAGGCCTTTTTTCCCCAATGTTGACAATTACATTCGGGCAGCCTGGAAGCTTCTGCAAAAACACTTGTGTTTCCAGGATTCTAGTCATTTCATGCAGGGCTCGGATAGGAAGCTGACTTTTCTCCAAGGGACAGGGTGCCTCCGTTTCCTGGCTGGGATATTATCCTGCCCTGTGTTTTTTCTTATTTGGGTGTACGCGCACCTCTCACGGTTGTGGCCTCTCCCATTGCGGAGCGCCGGCCCCTGAGGCTTAGGTTCAGCGGCTAAGGCTCACGGGTCCGGCACTACGGCAGCATGTGGGATCTTCCCGGATCGGGGTACGAACCCGTGTCTCCTGCATCGGCAGGCTGACTTTCAACTACCGTTCCACAAAGAGAGCCTGACCCTGCTTTAGAGCTAAAGGGACCCGAAACGCAAACACTGGCTTTTCACTACGGCCCTGGGTTTCCATGCAGAAAGCTGGGTGGGCAGCAGCTTCCATGGGGCATTTTGGCTGTGCTCCTCTAGTTTAACGAGGGTAGGTCTTTCCGGACTCCTAGGACATGAGCACCAGTTTCCTTACAAGAACACTCAGGAATCCAGGCTCCAGTGGGCCTGTGGAGCAGCACCCAGCCCCGTAGGTCCTTCAGCGCACCCCCGTGTATGGTCAGTGAAGCGCCACACACTGCACTCTTCCCTGGGAGAGCTAGATATCCTCCGCTCTGCCACAGCTTCAGAAAGACGTTCCTAGCCAGTCCAGCAGGTCAAAAACACTCTTGTTGCCGGGATTGTAGTCCCTGCAGGCGTGCCTGCGAGAGGCAAATGAGCTTTCTCGAAAGAAGCAGGGTGCTCCCGGTTCCTGAGTAAGCTTCCCTGCCCAGCTTTAGGGCGAAAGGGAAACTCAGTGTCCACACGAGACTCGAAAATCGCCCTGGTGGGCCGTGCCGATTGGAAGGCGTGCAGCACTTTGCCTGAGGCATGACTTGCTGTTCTGCTTTCGTTTTCGGTGGTGCGCCTTTAAGGACTCCTAAGACCGTCGTGTCAGCACCCGTGTCCGTCCAAGAACACTGAGTACCGCCAGGCTCCTAGGGCCCGCTTGAGCGTCATCCAGCCCCGAGGGCCCTTAGGTGTACGCCTGCTTACGCCGAGTGTAGGGCAACATACTGCACTCTTCCTTGGGAGAGACAGATTTCCTCAGCTCTCCAACAGCTTCTGTTTTCAAGGTTGTATCCAGTCCAACATGACAAGGAAGTTGGCTCCCTCGCCTTACCTGAGCTCTACCTCGAAAAACACTCTGCTTAGCGCTCCTTGTCGGACCTCAAACCTGCAGTCACCTTACCTAAGGAAAAAGTCAGGCTGGGTTCCACTGCAACGGACGCACAGTTCTTCGTGGAACGCTGCAGGCTTTTGGAAGATGCACAGGCCCCTAGGCCGACCTGGGGCTTTCGAAAAGTTAGGCAGTTCCCTACAAGCCGAAAACCCTGCAGAGAAAAGTTGATTTAGGGAAGGGGTCAGTGGGTAGCTTGTGTCTCTTCTGACTTCGTCGGAATACCAGGTGCGTAAGCAGTGCGTCCACCTCGAATGGGGGGCCTGATATCACAAGCCTTGTTCTTCCCCGCTGGACGGCGCCATGCGTGAGCCCTTGACGCTTCCGGGTGATAGTGCGTTTGCCGGCTTACTAGTCAGTGCAGGCATGGCACTGAGTAAAAAATGAGTTTCCTCGAAAGAAATAGGGTACTACGGCTTCCTGGGTGGGAGCTCTCCCTGCCCTGCTTTATAGCGAAAGGGAGACTCAACATGAACGCTCGCCTCGACGTGTGGCCCTGCTTTGCCATGCAGAAGGGGAGGCGTGCGGCACCTTCTATGACACCCACGTCGCAGCTCTGCTTTACTTTAAAGGCAGTAAGCTGTAAAGGCCTCCTAGGACCCTCGCGTCCGCACACGATTCTGTATAAGAACACGGAGTAACTGCAGGCTCCTAGTGGCCTGGTGAGCCTCATCCAGTCGCGAAGATCCTTAGCTGTACCCCTCTGTAGCTGAGTGTAGGCCAACATATTGAACTCGTACGTCGGAGAGCTAGACCGCCTCCGGTGCCAGACGGATTCAGTAACACGGTTGTAGCACTTCCAGCATTCAGTGCCGGTCGGCCTCATTGCCCTGTCAGAGCGATACTGAGAGAGACACTCTGCTTAGCATTCCTTCTAGGTCTTGTTACCTGCAGTCACCCTACCTCAAGGAAAAACTCGGGTTGAGTTCCACTGCAACTAAAAATCAGTTCTTCGTGGAACACAGCAGGCTTTTGGAAGATGCACAGGCCCCTAGGCTGACCCACGGCATTCTTTCCTTTAGGCCACGCCCTACCCGCAGAACACGCTGTATCGAGAAGTTGATTTAGGGAAGGGCCCACTGAGTGAGTACCATGTGTCTCTTTTGAAGTTTTCGAAACAATAGGTACTGAGGCTTCCTGTCAACCTCGAAATGGGGGCCTGAGGGCACAGGCCTTTTTTCCCCAATGTTGACAATTACATTCGGGCAGCCTGGAAGCTTCTGCAAAAACACTTGTGTTTCCAGGATTCTAGTCATTTCATGCAGGGCTCGGATAGGAAGCTGACTTTTCTCCAAGAGACAGGGTGCCTCCGTTTCCTGGCTGGGATATTATCCTGCCCTGTGTTTTTTCTTATTTGGGTGTACGCGCACCTCTCACGGTTGTGGCCTCTCCCATTGCGGAGCGCCGGCCCCTGAGGCTTAGGTTCAGCGGCTAAGGCTCACGGGTCCGGCACTACGGCAGCATGTGGGATCTTCCCGGATCGGGGTACGAACCCGTGTCTCCTGCATCGGCAGGCTGACTTTCAACTACCGTTCCACAAAGAGAGCCTGACCCTGCTTTAGAGCTAAAGGGACCCGAAACGCAAACACTGGCTTTTCACTACGGCCCTGGGTTTCCATGCAGAAAGCTGGGTGGGCAGCAGCTTCCATGGGGCATTTTGGCTGTGCTCCTCTAGTTTAACGAGGGTAGGTCTTTCCGGACTCCTAGGACATGAGCACCAGTTTCCTTACAAGAACACTCAGGAATCCAGGCTCCAGTGGGCCTGTGGAGCAGCACCCAGCCCCGTAGGTCCTTCAGCGCACCCCCGTGTATGGTCAGTGAAGCGCCACACACTGCACTCTTCCCTGGGAGAGCTAGATATCCTCCGCTCTGCCACAGCTTCAGAAAGACGTTCCTAGCCAGTCCAGCAGGTCAAAAACACTCTTGTTGCCGGGATTGTAGTCCCTGCAGGCGTGCCTGCGAGAGGCAAATGAGCTTTCTCGAAAGAAGCAGGGTGCTCCCGGTTCCTGAGTAAGCTTCCCTGCCCAGCTTTAGGGCGAAAGGGAAACTCAGTGTCCACACGAGACTCGAAAATCGCCCTGGTGGGCCGTGCCGATTGGAAGGCGTGCAGCACTTTGCCTGAGGCATGACTTGCTGTTCTGCTTTCGTTTTCGGTGGTGCGCCTTTAAGGACTCCTAAGACCGTCGTGTCAGCACCCGTGTCCGTCCAAGAACACTGAGTACCGCCAGGCTCCTAGGGCCCGCTTGAGCGTCATCCAGCCCCGAGGGCCCTTAGGTGTACGCCTGCTTACGCCGAGTGTAGGGCAACATACTGCACTCTTCCTTGGGAGAGACAGATTTCCTCAGCTCTCCAACAGCTTCTGTTTTCAAGGTTGTATCCAGTCCAACATGACAAGGAAGTTGGCTCCCTCGCCTTACCTGAGCTCTACCTCGAAAAACACTCTGCTTAGCGCTCCTTGTCGGACCTCAAACCTGCAGTCACCTTACCTAAGGAAAAAGTCAGGCTGGGTTCCACTGCAACGGACGCACAGTTCTTCGTGGAACGCTGCAGGCTTTTGGAAGATGCACAGGCCCCTAGGCCGACCTGGGGCTTTCGAAAAGTTAGGCAGTTCCCTACAAGCCGAAAACCCTGCAGAGAAAAGTTGATTTAGGGAAGGGGTCAGTGGGTAGCTTGTGTCTCTTCTGACTTCGTCGGAATACCAGGTGCGTAAGCAGTGCGTCCACCTCGAATGGGGGGCCTGATATCACAAGCCTTGTTCTTCCCCGCTGGACGGCGCCATGCGTGAGCCCTTGACGCTTCCGGGTGATAGTGCGTTTGCCGGCTTACTAGTCAGTGCAGGCATGGCACTGAGTAAAAAATGAGTTTCCTCGAAAGAAATAGGGTACTACGGCTTCCTGGGTGGGAGCTCTCCCTGCCCTGCTTTATAGCGAAAGGGAGACTCAACATGAACGCTCGCCTCGACGTGTGGCCCTGCTTTGCCATGCAGAAGGGGAGGCGTGCGGCACCTTCTATGACACCCACGTCGCAGCTCTGCTTTACTTTAAAGGCAGTAAGCTGTAAAGGCCTCCTAGGACCCTCGCGTCCGCACACGATTCTGTATAAGAACACGGAGTAACTGCAGGCTCCTAGTGGCCTGGTGAGCCTCATCCAGTCACGAAGATCCTTAGCTGTACCCCTCTGTAGCTGAGTGTAGGCCAACATATTGAACTCGTACGTCGGAGAGCTAGACCGCCTCCGGTGCCAGACGGATTCAGTAACACGGTTGTAGCACTTCCAGCATTCAGTGCCGGTCGGCCTCATTGCCCTGTCAGAGCGATACTGAGAGAGACACTCTGCTTAGCATTCCTTCTAGGTCTTGTTACCTGCAGTCACCCTACCTCAAGGAAAAACTCGGGTTGAGTTCCACTGCAACTAAAAATCAGTTCTTCGTGGAACACAGCAGGCTTTTGGAAGATGCACAGGCCCCTAGGCTGACCCACGGCATTCTTTCCTTTAGGCCACGCCCTACCCGCAGAACACGCTGTATCGAGAAGTTGATTTAGGGAAGGGCCCACTGAGTGAGTACCATGTGTCTCTTTTGAAGTTTTCGAAACAATAGGTACTGAGGCTTCCTGTCAACCTCGAAATGGGGGCCTGAGGGCACAGGCCTTTTTTCCCCAATGTTGACAATTACATTCGGGCAGCCTGGAAGCTTCTGCAAAAACACTTGTGTTTCCAGGATTCTAGTCATTTCATGCAGGGCTCGGATAGGAAGCTGACTTTTCTCCAAGGGACAGGGTGCCTCCGTTTCCTGGCTGGGATATTATCCTGCCCTGTGTTTTTTCTTATTTGGGTGTACGCGCACCTCTCACGGTTGTGGCCTCTCCCATTGCGGAGCGCCGGCCCCTGAGGCTTAGGTTCAGCGGCTAAGGCTCACGGGTCCGGCACTACGGCAGCATGTGGGATCTTCCCGGATCGGGGTACGAACCCGTGTCTCCTGCATCGGCAGGCTGACTTTCAACTACCGTTCCACAAAGAGAGCCTGACCCTGCTTTAGAGCTAAAGGGACCCGAAACGCAAACACTGGCTTTTCACTACGGCCCTGGGTTTCCATGCAGAAAGCTGGGTGGGCAGCAGCTTCCATGGGGCATTTTGGCTGTGCTCCTCTAGTTTAACGAGGGTAGGTCTTTCCGGACTCCTAGGACATGAGCACCAGTTTCCTTACAAGAACACTCAGGAATCCAGGCTCCAGTGGGCCTGTGGAGCAGCACCCAGCCCCGTAGGTCCTTCAGCGCACCCCCGTGTATGGTCAGTGAAGCGCCACACACTGCACTCTTCCCTGGGAGAGCTAGATATCCTCCGCTCTGCCACAGCTTCAGAAAGACGTTCCTAGCCAGTCCAGCAGGTCAAAAACACTCTTGTTGCCGGGATTGTAGTCCCTGCAGGCGTGCCTGCGAGAGGCAAATGAGCTTTCTCGAAAGAAGCAGGGTGCTCCCGGTTCCTGAGTAAGCTTCCCTGCCCAGCTTTAGGGCGAAAGGGAAACTCAGTGTCCACACGAGACTCGAAAATCGCCCTGGTGGGCCGTGCCGATTGGAAGGCGTGCAGCACTTTGCCTGAGGCATGACTTGCTGTTCTGCTTTCGTTTTCGGTGGTGCGCCTTTAAGGACTCCTAAGACCGTCGTGTCAGCACCCGTGTCCGTCCAAGAACACTGAGTACCGCCAGGCTCCTAGGGCCCGCTTGAGCGTCATCCAGCCCCGAGGGCCCTTAGGTGTACGCCTGCTTACGCCGAGTGTAGGGCAACATACTGCACTCTTCCTTGGGAGAGACAGATTTCCTCAGCTCTCCAACAGCTTCTGTTTCAAGGTTGTATCCAGTCCAACATGACAAGGAAGTTGGCTCCCTCGCCTTACCTGAGCTCTACCTCGAAAAACACTCTGCTTAGCGCTCCTTGTCGGACCTCAAACCTGCAGTCACCTTACCTAAGGAAAAAGTCAGGCTGGGTTCCACTGCAACGGACGCACAGTTCTTCGTGGAACGCTGCAGGCTTTTGGAAGATGCACAGGCCCCTAGGCCGACCTGGGGCTTTCGAAGAGTTAGGCAGTTCCCTACAAGCCGAAAACCCTGCAGAGAAAAGTTGATTTAGGGAAGGGGTCAGTGGGTAGCTTGTGTCTCTTCTGACTTCGTCGGAATACCAGGTGCGTAAGCAGTGCGTCCACCTCGAATGGGGGGCCTGATATCACAAGCCTTGTTCTTCCCCGCTGGACGGCGCCATGCGTGAGCCCTTGACGCTTCCGGGTGATAGTGCGTTTGCCGGCTTACTAGTCAGTGCAGGCATGGCACTGAGTAAAAAATGAGTTTCCTCGAAAGAAATAGGGTACTACGGCTTCCTGGGTGGGAGCTCTCCCTGCCCTGCTTTATAGCGAAAGGGAGACTCAACATGAACGCTCGCCTCGACGTGTGGCCCTGCTTTGCCATGCAGAAGGGGAGGCGTGCGGCACCTTCTATGACACCCACGTCGCAGCTCTGCTTTACTTTAAAGGCAGTAAGCTGTAAAGGCCTCCTAGGACCCTCGCGTCCGCACACGATTCTGTATAAGAACACGGAGTAACTGCAGGCTCCTAGTGGCCTGGTGAGCCTCATCCAGTCGCGAAGATCCTTAGCTGTACCCCTCTGTAGCTGAGTGTAGGCCAACATATTGAACTCGTACGTCGGAGAGCTAGACCGCCTCCGGTGCCAGACGGATTCAGTAACACGGTTGTAGCACTTCCAGCATTCAGTGCCGGTCGGCCTCATTGCCCTGTCAGAGCGATACTGAGAGAGACACTCTGCTTAGCATTCCTTCTAGGTCTTGTTACCTGCAGTCACCCTACCTCAAGGAAAAACTCGGGTTGAGTTCCACTGCAACTAAAAATCAGTTCTTCGTGGAACACAGCAGGCTTTTGGAAGATGCACAGGCCCCTAGGCTGACCCACGGCATTCTTTCCTTTAGGCCACGCCCTACCCGCAGAACACGCTGTATCGAGAAGTTGATTTAGGGAAGGGCCCACTGAGTGAGTACCATGTGTCTCTTTTGAAGTTTTCGAAACAATAGGTACTGAGGCTTCCTGTCAACCTCGAAATGGGGGCCTGAGGGCACAGGCCTTTTTTCCCCAATGTTGACAATTACATTCGGGCAGCCTGGAAGCTTCTGCAAAAACACTTGTGTTTCCAGGATTCTAGTCATTTCATGCAGGGCTCGGATAGGAAGCTGACTTTTCTCCAAGGGACAGGGTGCCTCCGTTTCCTGGCTGGGATATTATCCTGCCCTGTGTTTTTTCTTATTTGGGTGTACGCGCACCTCTCACGGTTGTGGCCTCTCCCATTGCGGAGCGCCGGCCCCTGAGGCTTAGGTTCAGCGGCTAAGGCTCACGGGTCCGGCACTACGGCAGCATGTGGGATCTTCCCGGATCGGGGTACGAACCCGTGTCTCCTGCATCGGCAGGCTGACTTTCAACTACCGTTCCACAAAGAGAGCCTGACCCTGCTTTAGAGCTAAAGGGACCCGAAACGCAAACACTGGCTTTTCACTACGGCCCTGGGTTTCCATGCAGAAAGCTGGGTGGGCAGCAGCTTCCATGGGGCATTTTGGCTGTGCTCCTCTAGTTTAACGAGGGTAGGTCTTTCCGGACTCCTAGGACATGAGCACCAGTTTCCTTACAAGAACACTCAGGAATCCAGGCTCCAGTGGGCCTGTGGAGCAGCACCCAGCCCCGTAGGTCCTTCAGCGCACCCCCGTGTATGGTCAGTGAAGCGCCACACACTGCACTCTTCCCTGGGAGAGCTAGATATCCTCCGCTCTGCCACAGCTTCAGAAAGACGTTCCTAGCCAGTCCAGCAGGTCAAAAACACTCTTGTTGCCGGGATTGTAGTCCCTGCAGGCGTGCCTGCGAGAGGCAAATGAGCTTTCTCGAAAGAAGCAGGGTGCTCCCGGTTCCTGAGTAAGCTTCCCTGCCCAGCTTTAGGGCGAAAGGGAAACTCAGTGTCCACACGAGACTCGAAAATCGCCCTGGTGGGCCGTGCCGATTGGAAGGCGTGCAGCACTTTGCCTGAGGCATGACTTGCTGTTCTGCTTTCGTTTTCGGTGGTGCGCCTTTAAGGACTCCTAAGACCGTCGTGTCAGCACCCGTGTCCGTCCAAGAACACTGAGTACCGCCAGGCTCCTAGGGCCCGCTTGAGCGTCATCCAGCCCCGAGGGCCCTTAGGTGTACGCCTGCTTACGCCGAGTGTAGGGCAACATACTGCACTCTTCCTTGGGAGAGACAGATTTCCTCAGCTCTCCAACAGCTTCTGTTTTCAAGGTTGTATCCAGTCCAACATGACAAGGAAGTTGGCTCCCTCGCCTTACCTGAGCTCTACCTCGAAAAACACTCTGCTTAGCGCTCCTTGTCGGACCTCAAACCTGCAGTCACCTTACCTAAGGAAAAAGTCAGGCTGGGTTCCACTGCAACGGACGCACAGTTCTTCGTGGAACGCTGCAGGCTTTTGGAAGATGCACAGGCCCCTAGGCCGACCTGGGGCTTTCGAAAAGTTAGGCAGTTCCCTACAAGCCGAAAACCCTGCAGAGAAAAGTTGATTTAGGGAAGGGGTCAGTGGGTAGCTTGTGTCTCTTCTGACTTCGTCGGAATACCAGGTGCGTAAGCAGTGCGTCCACCTCGAATGGGGGGCCTGATATCACAAGCCTTGTTCTTCCCCGCTGGACGGCGCCATGCGTGAGCCCTTGACGCTTCCGGGTGATAGTGCGTTTGCCGGCTTACTAGTCAGTGCAGGCATGGCACTGAGTAAAAAATGAGTTTCCTCGAAAGAAATAGGGTACTACGGCTTCCTGGGTGGGAGCTCTCCCTGCCCTGCTTTATAGCGAAAGGGAGACTCAACATGAACGCTCGCCTCGACGTGTGGCCCTGCTTTGCCATGCAGAAGGGGAGGCGTGCGGCACCTTCTATGACACCCACGTCGCAGCTCTGCTTTACTTTAAAGGCAGTAAGCTGTAAAGGCCTCCTAGGACCCTCGCGTCCGCACACGATTCTGTATAAGAACACGGAGTAACTGCAGGCTCCTAGTGGCCTGGTGAGCCTCATCCAGTCGCGAAGATCCTTAGCTGTACCCCTCTGTAGCTGAGTGTAGGCCAACATATTGAACTCGTACGTCGGAGAGCTAGACCGCCTCCGGTGCCAGACGGATTCAGTAACACGGTTGTAGCACTTCCAGCATTCAGTGCCGGTCGGCCTCATTGCCCTGTCAGAGCGATACTGAGAGAGACACTCTGCTTAGCATTCCTTCTAGGTCTTGTTACCTGCAGTCACCCTACCTCAAGGAAAAACTCGGGTTGAGTTCCACTGCAACTAAAAATCAGTTCTTCGTGGAACACAGCAGGCTTTTGGAAGATGCACAGGCCCCTAGGCTGACCCACGGCATTCTTTCCTTTAGGCCACGCCCTACCCGCAGAACACGCTGTATCGAGAAGTTGATTTAGGGAAGGGCCCACTGAGTGAGTACCATGTGTCTCTTTTGAAGTTTTCGAAACAATAGGTACTGAGGCTTCCTGTCAACCTCGAAATGGGGGCCTGAGGGCACAGGCCTTTTTTCCCCAATGTTGACAATTACATTCGGGCAGCCTGGAAGCTTCTGCAAAAACACTTGTGTTTCCAGGATTCTAGTCATTTCATGCAGGGCTCGGATAGGAAGCTGACTTTTCTCCAAGAGACAGGGTGCCTCCGTTTCCTGGCTGGGATATTATCCTGCCCTGTGTTTTTTCTTATTTGGGTGTACGCGCACCTCTCACGGTTGTGGCCTCTCCCATTGCGGAGCGCCGGCCCCTGAGGCTTAGGTTCAGCGGCTAAGGCTCACGGGTCCGGCACTACGGCAGCATGTGGGATCTTCCCGGATCGGGGTACGAACCCGTGTCTCCTGCATCGGCAGGCTGACTTTCAACTACCGTTCCACAAAGAGAGCCTGACCCTGCTTTAGAGCTAAAGGGACCCGAAACGCAAACACTGGCTTTTCACTACGGCCCTGGGTTTCCATGCAGAAAGCTGGGTGGGCAGCAGCTTCCATGGGGCATTTTGGCTGTGCTCCTCTAGTTTAACGAGGGTAGGTCTTTCCGGACTCCTAGGACATGAGCACCAGTTTCCTTACAAGAACACTCAGGAATCCAGGCTCCAGTGGGCCTGTGGAGCAGCACCCAGCCCCGTAGGTCCTTCAGCGCACCCCCGTGTATGGTCAGTGAAGCGCCACACACTGCACTCTTCCCTGGGAGAGCTAGATATCCTCCGCTCTGCCACAGCTTCAGAAAGACGTTCCTAGCCAGTCCAGCAGGTCAAAAACACTCTTGTTGCCGGGATTGTAGTCCCTGCAGGCGTGCCTGCGAGAGGCAAATGAGCTTTCTCGAAAGAAGCAGGGTGCTCCCGGTTCCTGAGTAAGCTTCCCTGCCCAGCTTTAGGGCGAAAGGGAAACTCAGTGTCCACACGAGACTCGAAAATCGCCCTGGTGGGCCGTGCCGATTGGAAGGCGTGCAGCACTTTGCCTGAGGCATGACTTGCTGTTCTGCTTTCGTTTTCGGTGGTGCGCCTTTAAGGACTCCTAAGACCGTCGTGTCAGCACCCGTGTCCGTCCAAGAACACTGAGTACCGCCAGGCTCCTAGGGCCCGCTTGAGCGTCATCCAGCCCCGAGGGCCCTTAGGTGTACGCCTGCTTACGCCGAGTGTAGGGCAACATACTGCACTCTTCCTTGGGAGAGACAGATTTCCTCAGCTCTCCAACAGCTTCTGTTTTCAAGGTTGTATCCAGTCCAACATGACAAGGAAGTTGGCTCCCTCGCCTTACCTGAGCTCTACCTCGAAAAACACTCTGCTTAGCGCTCCTTGTCGGACCTCAAACCTGCAGTCACCTTACCTAAGGAAAAAGTCAGGCTGGGTTCCACTGCAACGGACGCACAGTTCTTCGTGGAACGCTGCAGGCTTTTGGAAGATGCACAGGCCCCTAGGCCGACCTGGGGCTTTCGAAAAGTTAGGCAGTTCCCTACAAGCCGAAAACCCTGCAGAGAAAAGTTGATTTAGGGAAGGGGTCAGTGGGTAGCTTGTGTCTCTTCTGACTTCGTCGGAATACCAGGTGCGTAAGCAGTGCGTCCACCTCGAATGGGGGGCCTGATATCACAAGCCTTGTTCTTCCCCGCTGGACGGCGCCATGCGTGAGCCCTTGACGCTTCCGGGTGATAGTGCGTTTGCCGGCTTACTAGTCAGTGCAGGCATGGCACTGAGTAAAAAATGAGTTTCCTCGAAAGAAATAGGGTACTACGGCTTCCTGGGTGGGAGCTCTCCCTGCCCTGCTTTATAGCGAAAGGGAGACTCAACATGAACGCTCGCCTCGACGTGTGGCCCTGCTTTGCCATGCAGAAGGGGAGGCGTGCGGCACCTTCTATGACACCCACGTCGCAGCTCTGCTTTACTTTAAAGGCAGTAAGCTGTAAAGGCCTCCTAGGACCCTCGCGTCCGCACACGATTCTGTATAAGAACACGGAGTAACTGCAGGCTCCTAGTGGCCTGGTGAGCCTCATCCAGTCGCGAAGATCCTTAGCTGTACCCCTCTGTAGCTGAGTGTAGGCCAACATATTGAACTCGTACGTCGGAGAGCTAGACCGCCTCCGGTGCCAGACGGATTCAGTAACACGGTTGTAGCACTTCCAGCATTCAGTGCCGGTCGGCCTCATTGCCCTGTCAGAGCGATACTGAGAGAGACACTCTGCTTAGCATTCCTTCTAGGTCTTGTTACCTGCAGTCACCCTACCTCAAGGAAAAACTCGGGTTGAGTTCCACTGCAACTAAAAATCAGTTCTTCGTGGAACACAGCAGGCTTTTGGAAGATGCACAGGCCCCTAGGCTGACCCACGGCATTCTTTCCTTTAGGCCACGCCCTACCCGCAGAACACGCTGTATCGAGAAGTTGATTTAGGGAAGGGCCCACTGAGTGAGTACCATGTGTCTCTTTTGAAGTTTTCGAAACAATAGGTACTGAGGCTTCCTGTCAACCTCGAAATGGGGGCCTGAGGGCACAGGCCTTTTTTCCCCAATGTTGACAATTACATTCGGGCAGCCTGGAAGCTTCTGCAAAAACACTTGTGTTTCCAGGATTCTAGTCATTTCATGCAGGGCTCGGATAGGAAGCTGACTTTTCTCCAAGAGACAGGGTGCCTCCGTTTCCTGGCTGGGATATTATCCTGCCCTGTGTTTTTTCTTATTTGGGTGTACGCGCACCTCTCACGGTTGTGGCCTCTCCCATTGCGGAGCGCCGGCCCCTGAGGCTTAGGTTCAGCGGCTAAGGCTCACGGGTCCGGCACTACGGCAGCATGTGGGATCTTCCCGGATCGGGGTACGAACCCGTGTCTCCTGCATCGGCAGGCTGACTTTCAACTACCGTTCCACAAAGAGAGCCTGACCCTGCTTTAGAGCTAAAGGGACCCGAAACGCAAACACTGGCTTTTCACTACGGCCCTGGGTTTCCATGCAGAAAGCTGGGTGGGCAGCAGCTTCCATGGGGCATTTTGGCTGTGCTCCTCTAGTTTAACGAGGGTAGGTCTTTCCGGACTCCTAGGACATGAGCACCAGTTTCCTTACAAGAACACTCAGGAATCCAGGCTCCAGTGGGCCTGTGGAGCAGCACCCAGCCCCGTAGGTCCTTCAGCGCACCCCCGTGTATGGTCAGTGAAGCGCCACACACTGCACTCTTCCCTGGGAGAGCTAGATATCCTCCGCTCTGCCACAGCTTCAGAAAGACGTTCCTAGCCAGTCCAGCAGGTCAAAAACACTCTTGTTGCCGGGATTGTAGTCCCTGCAGGCGTGCCTGCGAGAGGCAAATGAGCTTTCTCGAAAGAAGCAGGGTGCTCCCGGTTCCTGAGTAAGCTTCCCTGCCCAGCTTTAGGGCGAAAGGGAAACTCAGTGTCCACACGAGACTCGAAAATCGCCCTGGTGGGCCGTGCCGATTGGAAGGCGTGCAGCACTTTGCCTGAGGCATGACTTGCTGTTCTGCTTTCGTTTTCGGTGGTGCGCCTTTAAGGACTCCTAAGACCGTCGTGTCAGCACCCGTGTCCGTCCAAGAACACTGAGTACCGCCAGGCTCCTAGGGCCCGCTTGAGCGTCATCCAGCCCCGAGGGCCCTTAGGTGTACGCCTGCTTACGCCGAGTGTAGGGCAACATACTGCACTCTTCCTTGGGAGAGACAGATTTCCTCAGCTCTCCAACAGCTTCTGTTTTCAAGGTTGTATCCAGTCCAACATGACAAGGAAGTTGGCTCCCTCGCCTTACCTGAGCTCTACCTCGAAAAACACTCTGCTTAGCGCTCCTTGTCGGACCTCAAACCTGCAGTCACCTTACCTAAGGAAAAAGTCAGGCTGGGTTCCACTGCAACGGACGCACAGTTCTTCGTGGAACGCTGCAGGCTTTTGGAAGATGCACAGGCCCCTAGGCCGACCTGGGGCTTTCGAAAAGTTAGGCAGTTCCCTACAAGCCGAAAACCCTGCAGAGAAAAGTTGATTTAGGGAAGGGGTCAGTGGGTAGCTTGTGTCTCTTCTGACTTCGTCGGAATACCAGGTGCGTAAGCAGTGCGTCCACCTCGAATGGGGGGCCTGATATCACAAGCCTTGTTCTTCCCCGCTGGACGGCGCCATGCGTGAGCCCTTGACGCTTCCGGGTGATAGTGCGTTTGCCGGCTTACTAGTCAGTGCAGGCATGGCACTGAGTAAAAAATGAGTTTCCTCGAAAGAAATAGGGTACTACGGCTTCCTGGGTGGGAGCTCTCCCTGCCCTGCTTTATAGCGAAAGGGAGACTCAACATGAACGCTCGCCTCGACGTGTGGCCCTGCTTTGCCATGCAGAAGGGGAGGCGTGCGGCACCTTCTATGACACCCACGTCGCAGCTCTGCTTTACTTTAAAGGCAGTAAGCTGTAAAGGCCTCCTAGGACCCTCGCGTCCGCACACGATTCTGTATAAGAACACGGAGTAACTGCAGGCTCCTAGTGGCCTGGTGAGCCTCATCCAGTCGCGAAGATCCTTAGCTGTACCCCTCTGTAGCTGAGTGTAGGCCAACATATTGAACTCGTACGTCGGAGAGCTAGACCGCCTCCGGTGCCAGACGGATTCAGTAACACGGTTGTAGCACTTCCAGCATTCAGTGCCGGTCGGCCTCATTGCCCTGTCAGAGCGATACTGAGAGAGACACTCTGCTTAGCATTCCTTCTAGGTCTTGTTACCTGCAGTCACCCTACCTCAAGGAAAAACTCGGGTTGAGTTCCACTGCAACTAAAAATCAGTTCTTCGTGGAACACAGCAGGCTTTTGGAAGATGCACAGGCCCCTAGGCTGACCCACGGCATTCTTTCCTTTAGGCCACGCCCTACCCGCAGAACACGCTGTATCGAGAAGTTGATTTAGGGAAGGGCCCACTGAGTGAGTACCATGTGTCTCTTTTGAAGTTTTCGAAACAATAGGTACTGAGGCTTCCTGTCAACCTCGAAATGGGGGCCTGAGGGCACAGGCCTTTTTTCCCCAATGTTGACAATTACATTCGGGCAGCCTGGAAGCTTCTGCAAAAACACTTGTGTTTCCAGGATTCTAGTCATTTCATGCAGGGCTCGGATAGGAAGCTGACTTTTCTCCAAGGGACAGGGTGCCTCCGTTTCCTGGCTGGGATATTATCCTGCCCTGTGTTTTTTCTTATTTGGGTGTACGCGCACCTCTCACGGTTGTGGCCTCTCCCATTGCGGAGCGCCGGCCCCTGAGGCTTAGGTTCAGCGGCTAAGGCTCACGGGTCCGGCACTACGGCAGCATGTGGGATCTTCCCGGATCGGGGTACGAACCCGTGTCTCCTGCATCGGCAGGCTGACTTTCAACTACCGTTCCACAAAGAGAGCCTGACCCTGCTTTAGAGCTAAAGGGACCCGAAACGCAAACACTGGCTTTTCACTACGGCCCTGGGTTTCCATGCAGAAAGCTGGGTGGGCAGCAGCTTCCATGGGGCATTTTGGCTGTGCTCCTCTAGTTTAACGAGGGTAGGTCTTTCCGGACTCCTAGGACATGAGCACCAGTTTCCTTACAAGAACACTCAGGAATCCAGGCTCCAGTGGGCCTGTGGAGCAGCACCCAGCCCCGTAGGTCCTTCAGCGCACCCCCGTGTATGGTCAGTGAAGCGCCACACACTGCACTCTTCCCTGGGAGAGCTAGATATCCTCCGCTCTGCCACAGCTTCAGAAAGACGTTCCTAGCCAGTCCAGCAGGTCAAAAACACTCTTGTTGCCGGGATTGTAGTCCCTGCAGGCGTGCCTGCGAGAGGCAAATGAGCTTTCTCGAAAGAAGCAGGGTGCTCCCGGTTCCTGAGTAAGCTTCCCTGCCCAGCTTTAGGGCGAAAGGGAAACTCAGTGTCCACACGAGACTCGAAAATCGCCCTGGTGGGCCGTGCCGATTGGAAGGCGTGCAGCACTTTGCCTGAGGCATGACTTGCTGTTCTGCTTTCGTTTTCGGTGGTGCGCCTTTAAGGACTCCTAAGACCGTCGTGTCAGCACCCGTGTCCGTCCAAGAACACTGAGTACCGCCAGGCTCCTAGGGCCCGCTTGAGCGTCATCCAGCCCCGAGGGCCCTTAGGTGTACGCCTGCTTACGCCGAGTGTAGGGCAACATACTGCACTCTTCCTTGGGAGAGACAGATTTCCTCAGCTCTCCAACAGCTTCTGTTTTCAAGGTTGTATCCAGTCCAACATGACAAGGAAGTTGGCTCCCTCGCCTTACCTGAGCTCTACCTCGAAAAACACTCTGCTTAGCGCTCCTTGTCGGACCTCAAACCTGCAGTCACCTTACCTAAGGAAAAAGTCAGGCTGGGTTCCACTGCAACGGACGCACAGTTCTTCGTGGAACGCTGCAGGCTTTTGGAAGATGCACAGGCCCCTAGGCCGACCTGGGGCTTTCGAAAAGTTAGGCAGTTCCCTACAAGCCGAAAACCCTGCAGAGAAAAGTTGATTTAGGGAAGGGGTCAGTGGGTAGCTTGTGTCTCTTCTGACTTCGTCGGAATACCAGGTGCGTAAGCAGTGCGTCCACCTCGAATGGGGGGCCTGATATCACAAGCCTTGTTCTTCCCCGCTGGACGGCGCCATGCGTGAGCCCTTGACGCTTCCGGGTGATAGTGCGTTTGCCGGCTTACTAGTCAGTGCAGGCATGGCACTGAGTAAAAAATGAGTTTCCTCGAAAGAAATAGGGTACTACGGCTTCCTGGGTGGGAGCTCTCCCTGCCCTGCTTTATAGCGAAAGGGAGACTCAACATGAACGCTCGCCTCGACGTGTGGCCCTGCTTTGCCATGCAGAAGGGGAGGCGTGCGGCACCTTCTATGACACCCACGTCGCAGCTCTGCTTTACTTTAAAGGCAGTAAGCTGTAAAGGCCTCCTAGGACCCTCGCGTCCGCACACGATTCTGTATAAGAACACGGAGTAACTGCAGGCTCCTAGTGGCCTGGTGAGCCTCATCCAGTCGCGAAGATCCTTAGCTGTACCCCTCTGTAGCTGAGTGTAGGCCAACATATTGAACTCGTACGTCGGAGAGCTAGACCGCCTCCGGTGCCAGACGGATTCAGTAACACGGTTGTAGCACTTCCAGCATTCAGTGCCGGTCGGCCTCATTGCCCTGTCAGAGCGATACTGAGAGAGACACTCTGCTTAGCATTCCTTCTAGGTCTTGTTACCTGCAGTCACCCTACCTCAAGGAAAAACTCGGGTTGAGTTCCACTGCAACTAAAAATCAGTTCTTCGTGGAACACAGCAGGCTTTTGGAAGATGCACAGGCCCCTAGGCTGACCCACGGCATTCTTTCCTTTAGGCCACGCCCTACCCGCAGAACACGCTGTATCGAGAAGTTGATTTAGGGAAGGGCCCACTGAGTGAGTACCATGTGTCTCTTTTGAAGTTTTCGAAACAATAGGTACTGAGGCTTCCTGTCAACCTCGAAATGGGGGCCTGAGGGCACAGGCCTTTTTTCCCCAATGTTGACAATTACATTCGGGCAGCCTGGAAGCTTCTGCAAAAACACTTGTGTTTCCAGGATTCTAGTCATTTCATGCAGGGCTCGGATAGGAAGCTGACTTTTCTCCAAGGGACAGGGTGCCTCCGTTTCCTGGCTGGGATATTATCCTGCCCTGTGTTTTTCTTATTTGGGTGTACGCGCACCTCTCACGGTTGTGGCCTCTCCCATTGCGGAGCGCCGGCCCCTGAGGCTTAGGTTCAGCGGCTAAGGCTCACGGATCCGGCACTACGGCAGCATGTGGGATCTTCCCGGATCGGGGTACGAACCCGTGTCTCCTGCATCGGCAGGCTGACTTTCAACTACCGTTCCACAAAGAGAGCCTGACCCTGCTTTAGAGCTAAAGGGACCCGAAACGCAAACACTGGCTTTTCACTACGGCCCTGGGTTTCCATGCAGAAAGCTGGGTGGGCAGCAGCTTCCATGGGGCATTTTGGCTGTGCTCCTCTAGTTTAACGAGGGTAGGTCTTTCCGGACTCCTAGGACATGAGCACCAGTTTCCTTACAAGAACACTCAGGAATCCAGGCTCCAGTGGGCCTGTGGAGCAGCACCCAGCCCCGTAGGTCCTTCAGCGCACCCCCGTGTATGGTCAGTGAAGCGCCACACACTGCACTCTTCCCTGGGAGAGCTAGATATCCTCCGCTCTGCCACAGCTTCAGAAAGACGTTCCTAGCCAGTCCAGCAGGTCAAAAACACTCTTGTTGCCGGGATTGTAGTCCCTGCAGGCGTGCCTGCGAGAGGCAAATGAGCTTTCTCGAAAGAAGCAGGGTGCTCCCGGTTCCTGAGTAAGCTTCCCTGCCCAGCTTTAGGGCGAAAGGGAAACTCAGTGTCCACACGAGACTCGAAAATCGCCCTGGTGGGCCGTGCCGATTGGAAGGCGTGCAGCACTTTGCCTGAGGCATGACTTGCTGTTCTGCTTTCGTTTTCGGTGGTGCGCCTTTAAGGACTCCTAAGACCGTCGTGTCAGCACCCGTGTCCGTCCAAGAACACTGAGTACCGCCAGGCTCCTAGGGCCCGCTTGAGCGTCATCCAGCCCCGAGGGCCCTTAGGTGTACGCCTGCTTACGCCGAGTGTAGGGCAACATACTGCACTCTTCCTTGGGAGAGACAGATTTCCTCAGCTCTCCAACAGCTTCTGTTTTCAAGGTTGTATCCAGTCCAACATGACAAGGAAGTTGGCTCCCTCGCCTTACCTGAGCTCTACCTCGAAAAACACTCTGCTTAGCGCTCCTTGTCGGACCTCAAACCTGCAGTCACCTTACCTAAGGAAAAAGTCAGGCTGGGTTCCACTGCAACGGACGCACAGTTCTTCGTGGAACGCTGCAGGCTTTTGGAAGATGCACAGGCCCCTAGGCCGACCTGGGGCTTTCGAAAAGTTAGGCAGTTCCCTACAAGCCGAAAACCCTGCAGAGAAAAGTTGATTTAGGGAAGGGGTCAGTGGGTAGCTTGTGTCTCTTCTGACTTCGTCGGAATACCAGGTGCGTAAGCAGTGCGTCCACCTCGAATGGGGGGCCTGATATCACAAGCCTTGTTCTTCCCCGCTGGACGGCGCCATGCGTGAGCCCTTGACGCTTCCGGGTGATAGTGCGTTTGCCGGCTTACTAGTCAGTGCAGGCATGGCACTGAGTAAAAAATGAGTTTCCTCGAAAGAAATAGGGTACTACGACTTCCTGGGTGGGAGCTTTCCCTGCCCTGCTTTATAGCGAAAGGGAAACTCAACATGAACGCTCGCCTCGACGTGTGGCCCTGCTTTGCCATGCAGAAGGGGAGGCGTGCGGCACCTTCTATGACACCCACGTCGCAGCTCTGCTTTACTTTAAAGGCAGTAAGCTGTAAAGGCCTCCTAGGACCCTCGCGTCCGCACACGATTCTGTATAAGAACACGGAGTAACTGCAGGCTCCTAGTGGCCTGGTGAGCCTCATCCAGTCGCGAAGATCCTTAGCTGTACCCCTCTGTAGCTGAGTGTAGGCCAACATATTGAACTCGTACGTCGGAGAGCTAGACCGCCTCCGGTGCCAGACGGATTCAGTAACACGGTTGTAGCACTTCCAGCATTCAGTGCCGGTCGGCCTCATTGCCCTGTCAGAGCGATACTGAGAGAGACACTCTGCTTAGCATTCCTTCTAGGTCTTGTTACCTGCAGTCACCCTACCTCAAGGAAAAACTCGGGTTGAGTTCCACTGCAACTAAAAATCAGTTCTTCGTGGAACACAGCAGGCTTTTGGAAGATGCACAGGCCCCTAGGCTGACCCACGGCATTCTTTCCTTTAGGCCACGCCCTACCCGCAGAACACGCTGTATCGAGAAGTTGATTTAGGGAAGGGCCCACTGAGTGAGTACCATGTGTCTCTTTTGAAGTTTTCGAAACAATAGGTACTGAGGCTTCCTGTCAACCTCGAAATGGGGGCCTGAGGGCACAGGCCTTTTTTCCCCAATGTTGACAATTACATTCGGGCAGCCTGGAAGCTTCTGCAAAAACACTTGTGTTTCCAGGATTCTAGTCATTTCATGCAGGGCTCGGATAGGAAGCTGACTTTTCTCCAAGGGACAGGGTGCCTCCGTTTCCTGGCTGGGATATTATCCTGCCCTGTGTTTTTTCTTATTTGGGTGTACGCGCACCTCTCACGGTTGTGGCCTCTCCCATTGCGGAGCGCCGGCCCCTGAGGCTTAGGTTCAGCGGCTAAGGCTCACGGGTCCGGCACTACGGCAGCATGTGGGATCTTCCCGGATCGGGGTACGAACCCGTGTCTCCTGCATCGGCAGGCTGACTTTCAACTACCGTTCCACAAAGAGAGCCTGACCCTGCTTTAGAGCTAAAGGGACCCGAAACGCAAACACTGGCTTTTCACTACGGCCCTGGGTTTCCATGCAGAAAGCTGGGTGGGCAGCAGCTTCCATGGGGCATTTTGGCTGTGCTCCTCTAGTTTAACGAGGGTAGGTCTTTCCGGACTCCTAGGACATGAGCACCAGTTTCCTTACAAGAACACTCAGGAATCCAGGCTCCAGTGGGCCTGTGGAGCAGCACCCAGCCCCGTAGGTCCTTCAGCGCACCCCCGTGTATGGTCAGTGAAGCGCCACACACTGCACTCTTCCCTGGGAGAGCTAGATATCCTCCGCTCTGCCACAGCTTCAGAAAGACGTTCCTAGCCAGTCCAGCAGGTCAAAAACACTCTTGTTGCCGGGATTGTAGTCCCTGCAGGCGTGCCTGCGAGAGGCAAATGAGCTTTCTCGAAAGAAGCAGGGTGCTCCCGGTTCCTGAGTAAGCTTCCCTGCCCAGCTTTAGGGCGAAAGGGAAACTCAGTGTCCACACGAGACTCGAAAATCGCCCTGGTGGGCCGTGCCGATTGGAAGGCGTGCAGCACTTTGCCTGAGGCATGACTTGCTGTTCTGCTTTCGTTTTCGGTGGTGCGCCTTTAAGGACTCCTAAGACCGTCGTGTCAGCACCCGTGTCCGTCCAAGAACACTGAGTACCGCCAGGCTCCTAGGGCCCGCTTGAGCGTCATCCAGCCCCGAGGGCCCTTAGGTGTACGCCTGCTTACGCCGAGTGTAGGGCAACATACTGCACTCTTCCTTGGGAGAGACAGATTTCCTCAGCTCTCCAACAGCTTCTGTTTTCAAGGTTGTATCCAGTCCAACATGACAAGGAAGTTGGCTCCCTCGCCTTACCTGAGCTCTACCTCGAAAAACACTCTGCTTAGCGCTCCTTGTCGGACCTCAAACCTGCAGTCACCTTACCTAAGGAAAAAGTCAGGCTGGGTTCCACTGCAACGGACGCACAGTTCTTCGTGGAACGCTGCAGGCTTTTGGAAGATGCACAGGCCCCTAGGCCGACCTGGGGCTTTCGAAGAGTTAGGCAGTTCCCTACAAGCCGAAAACCCTGCAGAGAAAAGTTGATTTAGGGAAGGGGTCAGTGGGTAGCTTGTGTCTCTTCTGACTTCGTCGGAATACCAGGTGCGTAAGCAGTGCGTCCACCTCGAATGGGGGGCCTGATATCACAAGCCTTGTTCTTCCCCGCTGGACGGCGCCATGCGTGAGCCCTTGACGCTTCCGGGTGATAGTGCGTTTGCCGGCTTACTAGTCAGTGCAGGCATGGCACTGAGTAAAAAATGAGTTTCCTCGAAAGAAATAGGGTACTACGGCTTCCTGGGTGGGAGCTCTCCCTGCCCTGCTTTATAGCGAAAGGGAGACTCAACATGAACGCTCGCCTCGACGTGTGGCCCTGCTTTGCCATGCAGAAGGGGAGGCGTGCGGCACCTTCTATGACACCCACGTCGCAGCTCTGCTTTACTTTAAAGGCAGTAAGCTGTAAAGGCCTCCTAGGACCCTCGCGTCCGCACACGATTCTGTATAAGAACACGGAGTAACTGCAGGCTCCTAGTGGCCTGGTGAGCCTCATCCAGTCGCGAAGATCCTTAGCTGTACCCCTCTGTAGCTGAGTGTAGGCCAACATATTGAACTCGTACGTCGGAGAGCTAGACCGCCTCCGGTGCCAGACGGATTCAGTAACACGGTTGTAGCACTTCCAGCATTCAGTGCCGGTCGGCCTCATTGCCCTGTCAGAGCGATACTGAGAGAGACACTCTGCTTAGCATTCCTTCTAGGTCTTGTTACCTGCAGTCACCCTACCTCAAGGAAAAACTCGGGTTGAGTTCCACTGCAACTAAAAATCAGTTCTTCGTGGAACACAGCAGGCTTTTGGAAGATGCACAGGCCCCTAGGCTGACCCACGGCATTCTTTCCTTTAGGCCACGCCCTACCCGCAGAACACGCTGTATCGAGAAGTTGATTTAGGGAAGGGCCCACTGAGTGAGTACCATGTGTCTCTTTTGAAGTTTTCGAAACAATAGGTACTGAGGCTTCCTGTCAACCTCGAAATGGGGGCCTGAGGGCACAGGCCTTTTTTCCCCAATGTTGACAATTACATTCGGGCAGCCTGGAAGCTTCTGCAAAAACACTTGTGTTTCCAGGATTCTAGTCATTTCATGCAGGGCTCGGATAGGAAGCTGACTTTTCTCCAAGGGACAGGGTGCCTCCGTTTCCTGGCTGGGATATTATCCTGCCCTGTGTTTTTTCTTATTTGGGTGTACGCGCACCTCTCACGGTTGTGGCCTCTCCCATTGCGGAGCGCCGGCCCCTGAGGCTTAGGTTCAGCGGCTAAGGCTCACGGGTCCGGCACTACGGCAGCATGTGGGATCTTCCCGGATCGGGGTACGAACCCGTGTCTCCTGCATCGGCAGGCTGACTTTCAACTACCGTTCCACAAAGAGAGCCTGACCCTGCTTTAGAGCTAAAGGGACCCGAAACGCAAACACTGGCTTTTCACTACGGCCCTGGGTTTCCATGCAGAAAGCTGGGTGGGCAGCAGCTTCCATGGGGCATTTTGGCTGTGCTCCTCTAGTTTAACGAGGGTAGGTCTTTCCGGACTCCTAGGACATGAGCACCAGTTTCCTTACAAGAACACTCAGGAATCCAGGCTCCAGTGGGCCTGTGGAGCAGCACCCAGCCCCGTAGGTCCTTCAGCGCACCCCCGTGTATGGTCAGTGAAGCGCCACACACTGCACTCTTCCCTGGGAGAGCTAGATATCCTCCGCTCTGCCACAGCTTCAGAAAGACGTTCCTAGCCAGTCCAGCAGGTCAAAAACACTCTTGTTGCCGGGATTGTAGTCCCTGCAGGCGTGCCTGCGAGAGGCAAATGAGCTTTCTCGAAAGAAGCAGGGTGCTCCCGGTTCCTGAGTAAGCTTCCCTGCCCAGCTTTAGGGCGAAAGGGAAACTCAGTGTCCACACGAGACTCGAAAATCGCCCTGGTGGGCCGTGCCGATTGGAAGGCGTGCAGCACTTTGCCTGAGGCATGACTTGCTGTTCTGCTTTCGTTTTCGGTGGTGCGCCTTTAAGGACTCCTAAGACCGTCGTGTCAGCACCCGTGTCCGTCCAAGAACACTGAGTACCGCCAGGCTCCTAGGGCCCGCTTGAGCGTCATCCAGCCCCGAGGGCCCTTAGGTGTACGCCTGCTTACGCCGAGTGTAGGGCAACATACTGCACTCTTCCTTGGGAGAGACAGATTTCCTCAGCTCTCCAACAGCTTCTGTTTTCAAGGTTGTATCCAGTCCAACATGACAAGGAAGTTGGCTCCCTCGCCTTACCTGAGCTCTACCTCGAAAAACACTCTGCTTAGCGCTCCTTGTCGGACCTCAAACCTGCAGTCACCTTACCTAAGGAAAAAGTCAGGCTGGGTTCCACTGCAACGGACGCACAGTTCTTCGTGGAACGCTGCAGGCTTTTGGAAGATGCACAGGCCCCTAGGCCGACCTGGGGCTTTCGAAAAGTTAGGCAGTTCCCTACAAGCCGAAAACCCTGCAGAGAAAAGTTGATTTAGGGAAGGGGTCAGTGGGTAGCTTGTGTCTCTTCTGACTTCGTCGGAATACCAGGTGCGTAAGCAGTGCGTCCACCTCGAATGGGGGGCCTGATATCACAAGCCTTGTTCTTCCCCGCTGGACGGCGCCATGCGTGAGCCCTTGACGCTTCCGGGTGATAGTGCGTTTGCCGGCTTACTAGTCAGTGCAGGCATGGCACTGAGTAAAAAATGAGTTTCCTCGAAAGAAATAGGGTACTACGGCTTCCTGGGTGGGAGCTCTCCCTGCCCTGCTTTATAGCGAAAGGGAGACTCAACATGAACGCTCGCCTCGACGTGTGGCCCTGCTTTGCCATGCAGAAGGGGAGGCGTGCGGCACCTTCTATGACACCCACGTCGCAGCTCTGCTTTACTTTAAAGGCAGTAAGCTGTAAAGGCCTCCTAGGACCCTCGCGTCCGCACACGATTCTGTATAAGAACACGGAGTAACTGCAGGCTCCTAGTGGCCTGGTGAGCCTCATCCAGTCGCGAAGATCCTTAGCTGTACCCCTCTGTAGCTGAGTGTAGGCCAACATATTGAACTCGTACGTCGGAGAGCTAGACCGCCTCCGGTGCCAGACGGATTCAGTAACACGGTTGTAGCACTTCCAGCATTCAGTGCCGGTCGGCCTCATTGCCCTGTCAGAGCGATACTGAGAGAGACACTCTGCTTAGCATTCCTTCTAGGTCTTGTTACCTGCAGTCACCCTACCTCAAGGAAAAACTCGGGTTGAGTTCCACTGCAACTAAAAATCAGTTCTTCGTGGAACACAGCAGGCTTTTGGAAGATGCACAGGCCCCTAGGCTGACCCACGGCATTCTTTCCTTTAGGCCACGCCCTACCCGCAGAACACGCTGTATCGAGAAGTTGATTTAGGGAAGGGCCCACTGAGTGAGTACCATGTGTCTCTTTTGAAGTTTTCGAAACAATAGGTACTGAGGCTTCCTGTCAACCTCGAAATGGGGGCCTGAGGGCACAGGCCTTTTTTCCCCAATGTTGACAATTACATTCGGGCAGCCTGGAAGCTTCTGCAAAAACACTTGTGTTTCCAGGATTCTAGTCATTTCATGCAGGGCTCGGATAGGAAGCTGACTTTTCTCCAAGAGACAGGGTGCCTCCGTTTCCTGGCTGGGATATTATCCTGCCCTGTGTTTTTTCTTATTTGGGTGTACGCGCACCTCTCACGGTTGTGGCCTCTCCCATTGCGGAGCGCCGGCCCCTGAGGCTTAGGTTCAGCGGCTAAGGCTCACGGGTCCGGCACTACGGCAGCATGTGGGATCTTCCCGGATCGGGGTACGAACCCGTGTCTCCTGCATCGGCAGGCTGACTTTCAACTACCGTTCCACAAAGAGAGCCTGACCCTGCTTTAGAGCTAAAGGGACCCGAAACGCAAACACTGGCTTTTCACTACGGCCCTGGGTTTCCATGCAGAAAGCTGGGTGGGCAGCAGCTTCCATGGGGCATTTTGGCTGTGCTCCTCTAGTTTAACGAGGGTAGGTCTTTCCGGACTCCTAGGACATGAGCACCAGTTTCCTTACAAGAACACTCAGGAATCCAGGCTCCAGTGGGCCTGTGGAGCAGCACCCAGCCCCGTAGGTCCTTCAGCGCACCCCCGTGTATGGTCAGTGAAGCGCCACACACTGCACTCTTCCCTGGGAGAGCTAGATATCCTCCGCTCTGCCACAGCTTCAGAAAGACGTTCCTAGCCAGTCCAGCAGGTCAAAAACACTCTTGTTGCCGGGATTGTAGTCCCTGCAGGCGTGCCTGCGAGAGGCAAATGAGCTTTCTCGAAAGAAGCAGGGTGCTCCCGGTTCCTGAGTAAGCTTCCCTGCCCAGCTTTAGGGCGAAAGGGAAACTCAGTGTCCACACGAGACTCGAAAATCGCCCTGGTGGGCCGTGCCGTTTGGAAGGCGTGCAGCACTTTGCCTGAGGCATGACTTGCTGTTCTGCTTTCGTTTTCGGTGGTGCGCCTTTAAGGACTCCTAAGACCGTCGTGTCAGCACCCGTGTCCGTCCAAGAACACTGAGTACCGCCAGGCTCCTAGGGCCCGCTTGAGCGTCATCCAGCCCCGAGGGCCCTTAGGTGTACGCCTGCTTACGCCGAGTGTAGGGCAACATACTGCACTCTTCCTTGGGAGAGACAGATTTCCTCAGCTCTCCAACAGCTTCTGTTTTCAAGGTTGTATCCAGTCCAACATGACAAGGAAGTTGGCTCCCTCGCCTTACCTGAGCTCTACCTCGAAAAACACTCTGCTTAGCGCTCCTTGTCGGACCTCAAACCTGCAGTCACCTTACCTAAGGAAAAAGTCAGGCTGGGTTCCACTGCAACGGACGCACAGTTCTTCGTGGAACGCTGCAGGCTTTTGGAAGATGCACAGGCCCCTAGGCCGACCTGGGGCTTTCGAAAAGTTAGGCAGTTCCCTACAAGCCGAAAACCCTGCAGAGAAAAGTTGATTTAGGGAAGGGGTCAGTGGGTAGCTTGTGTCTCTTCTGACTTCGTCGGAATACCAGGTGCGTAAGCAGTGCGTCCACCTCGAATGGGGGGCCTGATATCACAAGCCTTGTTCTTCCCCGCTGGACGGCGCCATGCGTGAGCCCTTGACGCTTCCGGGTGATAGTGCGTTTGCCGGCTTACTAGTCAGTGCAGGCATGGCACTGAGTAAAAAATGAGTTTCCTCGAAAGAAATAGGGTACTACGGCTTCCTGGGTGGGAGCTCTCCCTGCCCTGCTTTATAGCGAAAGGGAGACTCAACATGAACGCTCGCCTCGACGTGTGGCCCTGCTTTGCCATGCAGAAGGGGAGGCGTGCGGCACCTTCTATGACACCCACGTCGCAGCTCTGCTTTACTTTAAAGGCAGTAAGCTGTAAAGGCCTCCTAGGACCCTCGCGTCCGCACACGATTCTGTATAAGAACACGGAGTAACTGCAGGCTCCTAGTGGCCTGGTGAGCCTCATCCAGTCGCGAAGATCCTTAGCTGTACCCCTCTGTAGCTGAGTGTAGGCCAACATATTGAACTCGTACGTCGGAGAGCTAGACCGCCTCCGGTGCCAGACGGATTCAGTAACACGGTTGTAGCACTTCCAGCATTCAGTGCCGGTCGGCCTCATTGCCCTGTCAGAGCGATACTGAGAGAGACACTCTGCTTAGCATTCCTTCTAGGTCTTGTTACCTGCAGTCACCCTACCTCAAGGAAAAACTCGGGTTGAGTTCCACTGCAACTAAAAATCAGTTCTTCGTGGAACACAGCAGGCTTTTGGAAGATGCACAGGCCCCTAGGCTGACCCACGGCATTCTTTCCTTTAGGCCACGCCCTACCCGCAGAACACGCTGTATCGAGAAGTTGATTTAGGGAAGGGCCCACTGAGTGAGTACCATGTGTCTCTTTTGAAGTTTTCGAAACAATAGGTACTGAGGCTTCCTGTCAACCTCGAAATGGGGGCCTGAGGGCACAGGCCTTTTTTCCCCAATGTTGACAATTACATTCGGGCAGCCTGGAAGCTTCTGCAAAAACACTTGTGTTTCCAGGATTCTAGTCATTTCATGCAGGGCTCGGATAGGAAGCTGACTTTTCTCCAAGGGACAGGGTGCCTCCGTTTCCTGGCTGGGATATTATCCTGCCCTGTGTTTTTTCTTATTTGGGTGTACGCGCACCTCTCACGGTTGTGGCCTCTCCCATTGCGGAGCGCCGGCCCCTGAGGCTTAGGTTCAGCGGCTAAGGCTCACGGGTCCGGCACTACGGCAGCATGTGGGATCTTCCCGGATCGGGGTACGAACCCGTGTCTCCTGCATCGGCAGGCTGACTTTCAACTACCGTTCCACAAAGAGAGCCTGACCCTGCTTTAGAGCTAAAGGGACCCGAAACGCAAACACTGGCTTTTCACTACGGCCCTGGGTTTCCATGCAGAAAGCTGGGTGGGCAGCAGCTTCCATGGGGCATTTTGGCTGTGCTCCTCTAGTTTAACGAGGGTAGGTCTTTCCGGACTCCTAGGACATGAGCACCAGTTTCCTTACAAGAACACTCAGGAATCCAGGCTCCAGTGGGCCTGTGGAGCAGCACCCAGCCCCGTAGGTCCTTCAGCGCACCCCCGTGTATGGTCAGTGAAGCGCCACACACTGCACTCTTCCCTGGGAGAGCTAGATATCCTCCGCTCTGCCACAGCTTCAGAAAGACGTTCCTAGCCAGTCCAGCAGGTCAAAAACACTCTTGTTGCCGGGATTGTAGTCCCTGCAGGCGTGCCTGCGAGAGGCAAATGAGCTTTCTCGAAAGAAGCAGGGTGCTCCCGGTTCCTGAGTAAGCTTCCCTGCCCAGCTTTAGGGCGAAAGGGAAACTCAGTGTCCACACGAGACTCGAAAATCGCCCTGGTGGGCCGTGCCGATTGGAAGGCGTGCAGCACTTTGCCTGAGGCATGACTTGCTGTTCTGCTTTCGTTTTCGGTGGTGCGCCTTTAAGGACTCCTAAGACCGTCGTGTCAGCACCCGTGTCCGTCCAAGAACACTGAGTACCGCCAGGCTCCTAGGGCCCGCTTGAGCGTCATCCAGCCCCGAGGGCCCTTAGGTGTACGCCTGCTTACGCCGAGTGTAGGGCAACATACTGCACTCTTCCTTGGGAGAGACAGATTTCCTCAGCTCTCCAACAGCTTCTGTTTTCAAGGTTGTATCCAGTCCAACATGACAAGGAAGTTGGCTCCCTCGCCTTACCTGAGCTCTACCTCGAAAAACACTCTGCTTAGCGCTCCTTGTCGGACCTCAAACCTGCAGTCACCTTACCTAAGGAAAAAGTCAGGCTGGGTTCCACTGCAACGGACGCACAGTTCTTCGTGGAACGCTGCAGGCTTTTGGAAGATGCACAGGCCCCTAGGCCGACCTGGGGCTTTCGAAAAGTTAGGCAGTTCCCTACAAGCCGAAAACCCTGCAGAGAAAAGTTGATTTAGGGAAGGGGTCAGTGGGTAGCTTGTGTCTCTTCTGACTTCGTCGGAATACCAGGTGCGTAAGCAGTGCGTCCACCTCGAATGGGGGGCCTGATATCACAAGCCTTGTTCTTCCCCGCTGGACGGCGCCATGCGTGAGCCCTTGACGCTTCCGGGTGATAGTGCGTTTGCCGGCTTACTAGTCAGTGCAGGCATGGCACTGAGTAAAAAATGAGTTTCCTCGAAAGAAATAGGGTACTACGGCTTCCTGGGTGGGAGCTCTCCCTGCCCTGCTTTATAGCGAAAGGGAGACTCAACATGAACGCTCGCCTCGACGTGTGGCCCTGCTTTGCCATGCAGAAGGGGAGGCGTGCGGCACCTTCTATGACACCCACGTCGCAGCTCTGCTTTACTTTAAAGGCAGTAAGCTGTAAAGGCCTCCTAGGACCCTCGCGTCCGCACACGATTCTGTATAAGAACACGGAGTAACTGCAGGCTCCTAGTGGCCTGGTGAGCCTCATCCAGTCGCGAAGATCCTTAGCTGTACCCCTCTGTAGCTGAGTGTAGGCCAACATATTGAACTCGTACGTCGGAGAGCTAGACCGCCTCCGGTGCCAGACGGATTCAGTAACACGGTTGTAGCACTTCCAGCATTCAGTGCCGGTCGGCCTCATTGCCCTGTCAGAGCGATACTGAGAGAGACACTCTGCTTAGCATTCCTTCTAGGTCTTGTTACCTGCAGTCACCCTACCTCAAGGAAAAACTCGGGTTGAGTTCCACTGCAACTAAAAATCAGTTCTTCGTGGAACACAGCAGGCTTTTGGAAGATGCACAGGCCCCTAGGCTGACCCACGGCATTCTTTCCTTTAGGCCACGCCCTACCCGCAGAACACGCTGTATCGAGAAGTTGATTTAGGGAAGGGCCCACTGAGTGAGTACCATGTGTCTCTTTTGAAGTTTTCGAAACAATAGGTACTGAGGCTTCCTGTCAACCTCGAAATGGGGGCCTGAGGGCACAGGCCTTTTTTCCCCAATGTTGACAATTACATTCGGGCAGCCTGGAAGCTTCTGCAAAAACACTTGTGTTTCCAGGATTCTAGTCATTTCATGCAGGGCTCGGATAGGAAGCTGACTTTTCTCCAAGGGACAGGGTGCCTCCGTTTCCTGGCTGGGATATTATCCTGCCCTGTGTTTTTTCTTATTTGGGTGTACGCGCACCTCTCACGGTTGTGGCCTCTCCCATTGCGGAGCGCCGGCCCCTGAGGCTTAGGTTCAGCGGCTAAGGCTCACGGGTCCGGCACTACGGCAGCATGTGGGATCTTCCCGGATCGGGGTACGAACCCGTGTCTCCTGCATCGGCAGGCTGACTTTCAACTACCGTTCCACAAAGAGAGCCTGACCCTGCTTTAGAGCTAAAGGGACCCGAAACGCAAACACTGGCTTTTCACTACGGCCCTGGGTTTCCATGCAGAAAGCTGGGTGGGCAGCAGCTTCCATGGGGCATTTTGGCTGTGCTCCTCTAGTTTAACGAGGGTAGGTCTTTCCGGACTCCTAGGACATGAGCACCAGTTTCCTTACAAGAACACTCAGGAATCCAGGCTCCAGTGGGCCTGTGGAGCAGCACCCAGCCCCGTAGGTCCTTCAGCGCACCCCCGTGTATGGTCAGTGAAGCGCCACACACTGCACTCTTCCCTGGGAGAGCTAGATATCCTCCGCTCTGCCACAGCTTCAGAAAGACGTTCCTAGCCAGTCCAGCAGGTCAAAAACACTCTTGTTGCCGGGATTGTAGTCCCTGCAGGCGTGCCTGCGAGAGGCAAATGAGCTTTCTCGAAAGAAGCAGGGTGCTCCCGGTTCCTGAGTAAGCTTCCCTGCCCAGCTTTAGGGCGAAAGGGAAACTCAGTGTCCACACGAGACTCGAAAATCGCCCTGGTGGGCCGTGCCGATTGGAAGGCGTGCAGCACTTTGCCTGAGGCATGACTTGCTGTTCTGCTTTCGTTTTCGGTGGTGCGCCTTTAAGGACTCCTAAGACCGTCGTGTCAGCACCCGTGTCCGTCCAAGAACACTGAGTACCGCCAGGCTCCTAGGGCCCGCTTGAGCGTCATCCAGCCCCGAGGGCCCTTAGGTGTACGCCTGCTTACGCCGAGTGTAGGGCAACATACTGCACTCTTCCTTGGGAGAGACAGATTTCCTCAGCTCTCCAACAGCTTCTGTTTTCAAGGTTGTATCCAGTCCAACATGACAAGGAAGTTGGCTCCCTCGCCTTACCTGAGCTCTACCTCGAAAAACACTCTGCTTAGCGCTCCTTGTCGGACCTCAAACCTGCAGTCACCTTACCTAAGGAAAAAGTCAGGCTGGGTTCCACTGCAACGGACGCACAGTTCTTCGTGGAACGCTGCAGGCTTTTGGAAGATGCACAGGCCCCTAGGCCGACCTGGGGCTTTCGAAAAGTTAGGCAGTTCCCTACAAGCCGAAAACCCTGCAGAGAAAAGTTGATTTAGGGAAGGGGTCAGTGGGTAGCTTGTGTCTCTTCTGACTTCGTCGGAATACCAGGTGCGTAAGCAGTGCGTCCACCTCGAATGGGGGGCCTGATATCACAAGCCTTGTTCTTCCCCGCTGGACGGCGCCATGCGTGAGCCCTTGACGCTTCCGGGTGATAGTGCGTTTGCCGGCTTACTAGTCAGTGCAGGCATGGCACTGAGTAAAAAATGAGTTTCCTCGAAAGAAATAGGGTACTACGGCTTCCTGGGTGGGAGCTCTCCCTGCCCTGCTTTATAGCGAAAGGGAGACTCAACATGAACGCTCGCCTCGACGTGTGGCCCTGCTTTGCCATGCAGAAGGGGAGGCGTGCGGCACCTTCTATGACACCCACGTCGCAGCTCTGCTTTACTTTAAAGGCAGTAAGCTGTAAAGGCCTCCTAGGACCCTCGCGTCCGCACACGATTCTGTATAAGAACACGGAGTAACTGCAGGCTCCTAGTGGCCTGGTGAGCCTCATCCAGTCGCGAAGATCCTTAGCTGTACCCCTCTGTAGCTGAGTGTAGGCCAACATATTGAACTCGTACGTCGGAGAGCTAGACCGCCTCCGGTGCCAGACGGATTCAGTAACACGGTTGTAGCACTTCCAGCATTCAGTGCCGGTCGGCCTCATTGCCCTGTCAGAGCGATACTGAGAGAGACACTCTGCTTAGCATTCCTTCTAGGTCTTGTTACCTGCAGTCACCCTACCTCAAGGAAAAACTCGGGTTGAGTTCCACTGCAACTAAAAATCAGTTCTTCGTGGAACACAGCAGGCTTTTGGAAGATGCACAGGCCCCTAGGCTGACCCACGGCATTCTTTCCTTTAGGCCACGCCCTACCCGCAGAACACGCTGTATCGAGAAGTTGATTTAGGGAAGGGCCCACTGAGTGAGTACCATGTGTCTCTTTTGAAGTTTTCGAAACAATAGGTACTGAGGCTTCCTGTCAACCTCGAAATGGGGGCCTGAGGGCACAGGCCTTTTTTCCCCAATGTTGACAATTACATTCGGGCAGCCTGGAAGCTTCTGCAAAAACACTTGTGTTTCCAGGATTCTAGTCATTTCATGCAGGGCTCGGATAGGAAGCTGACTTTTCTCCAAGGGACAGGGTGCCTCCGTTTCCTGGCTGGGATATTATCCTGCCCTGTGTTTTTTCTTATTTGGGTGTACGCGCACCTCTCACGGTTGTGGCCTCTCCCATTGCGGAGCGCCGGCCCCTGAGGCTTAGGTTCAGCGGCTAAGGCTCACGGGTCCGGCACTACGGCAGCATGTGGGATCTTCCCGGATCGGGGTACGAACCCGTGTCTCCTGCATCGGCAGGCTGACTTTCAACTACCGTTCCACAAAGAGAGCCTGACCCTGCTTTAGAGCTAAAGGGACCCGAAACGCAAACACTGGCTTTTCACTACGGCCCTGGGTTTCCATGCAGAAAGCTGGGTGGGCAGCAGCTTCCATGGGGCATTTTGGCTGTGCTCCTCTAGTTTAACGAGGGTAGGTCTTTCCGGACTCCTAGGACATGAGCACCAGTTTCCTTACAAGAACACTCAGGAATCCAGGCTCCAGTGGGCCTGTGGAGCAGCACCCAGCCCCGTAGGTCCTTCAGCGCACCCCCGTGTATGGTCAGTGAAGCGCCACACACTGCACTCTTCCCTGGGAGAGCTAGATATCCTCCGCTCTGCCACAGCTTCAGAAAGACGTTCCTAGCCAGTCCAGCAGGTCAAAAACACTCTTGTTGCCGGGATTGTAGTCCCTGCAGGCGTGCCTGCGAGAGGCAAATGAGCTTTCTCGAAAGAAGCAGGGTGCTCCCGGTTCCTGAGTAAGCTTCCCTGCCCAGCTTTAGGGCGAAAGGGAAACTCAGTGTCCACACGAGACTCGAAAATCGCCCTGGTGGGCCGTGCCGATTGGAAGGCGTGCAGCACTTTGCCTGAGGCATGACTTGCTGTTCTGCTTTCGTTTTCGGTGGTGCGCCTTTAAGGACTCCTAAGACCGTCGTGTCAGCACCCGTGTCCGTCCAAGAACACTGAGTACCGCCAGGCTCCTAGGGCCCGCTTGAGCGTCATCCAGCCCCGAGGGCCCTTAGGTGTACGCCTGCTTACGCCGAGTGTAGGGCAACATACTGCACTCTTCCTTGGGAGAGACAGATTTCCTCAGCTCTCCAACAGCTTCTGTTTTCAAGGTTGTATCCAGTCCAACATGACAAGGAAGTTGGCTCCCTCGCCTTACCTGAGCTCTACCTCGAAAAACACTCTGCTTAGCGCTCCTTGTCGGACCTCAAACCTGCAGTCACCTTACCTAAGGAAAAAGTCAGGCTGGGTTCCACTGCAACGGACGCACAGTTCTTCGTGGAACGCTGCAGGCTTTTGGAAGATGCACAGGCCCCTAGGCCGACCTGGGGCTTTCGAAAAGTTAGGCAGTTCCCTACAAGCCGAAAACCCTGCAGAGAAAAGTTGATTTAGGGAAGGGGTCAGTGGGTAGCTTGTGTCTCTTCTGACTTCGTCGGAATACCAGGTGCGTAAGCAGTGCGTCCACCTCGAATGGGGGGCCTGATATCACAAGCCTTGTTCTTCCCCGCTGGACGGCGCCATGCGTGAGCCCTTGACGCTTCCGGGTGATAGTGCGTTTGCCGGCTTACTAGTCAGTGCAGGCATGGCACTGAGTAAAAAATGAGTTTCCTCGAAAGAAATAGGGTACTACGGCTTCCTGGGTGGGAGCTCTCCCTGCCCTGCTTTATAGCGAAAGGGAGACTCAACATGAACGCTCGCCTCGACGTGTGGCCCTGCTTTGCCATGCAGAAGGGGAGGCGTGCGGCACCTTCTATGACACCCACGTCGCAGCTCTGCTTTACTTTAAAGGCAGTAAGCTGTAAAGGCCTCCTAGGACCCTCGCGTCCGCACACGATTCTGTATAAGAACACGGAGTAACTGCAGGCTCCTAGTGGCCTGGTGAGCCTCATCCAGTCGCGAAGATCCTTAGCTGTACCCCTCTGTAGCTGAGTGTAGGCCAACATATTGAACTCGTACGTCGGAGAGCTAGACCGCCTCCGGTGCCAGACGGATTCAGTAACACGGTTGTAGCACTTCCAGCATTCAGTGCCGGTCGGCCTCATTGCCCTGTCAGAGCGATACTGAGAGAGACACTCTGCTTAGCATTCCTTCTAGGTCTTGTTACCTGCAGTCACCCTACCTCAAGGAAAAACTCGGGTTGAGTTCCACTGCAACTAAAAATCAGTTCTTCGTGGAACACAGCAGGCTTTTGGAAGATGCACAGGCCCCTAGGCTGACCCACGGCATTCTTTCCTTTAGGCCACGCCCTACCCGCAGAACACGCTGTATCGAGAAGTTGATTTAGGGAAGGGCCCACTGAGTGAGTACCATGTGTCTCTTTTGAAGTTTTCGAAACAATAGGTACTGAGGCTTCCTGTCAACCTCGAAATGGGGGCCTGAGGGCACAGGCCTTTTTTCCCCAATGTTGACAATTACATTCGGGCAGCCTGGAAGCTTCTGCAAAAACACTTGTGTTTCCAGGATTCTAGTCATTTCATGCAGGGCTCGGATAGGAAGCTGACTTTTCTCCAAGGGACAGGGTGCCTCCGTTTCCTGGCTGGGATATTATCCTGCCCTGTGTTTTTTCTTATTTGGGTGTACGCGCACCTCTCACGGTTGTGGCCTCTCCCATTGCGGAGCGCCGGCCCCTGAGGCTTAGGTTCAGCGGCTAAGGCTCACGGGTCCGGCACTACGGCAGCATGTGGGATCTTCCCGGATCGGGGTACGAACCCGTGTCTCCTGCATCGGCAGGCTGACTTTCAACTACCGTTCCACAAAGAGAGCCTGACCCTGCTTTAGAGCTAAAGGGACCCGAAACGCAAACACTGGCTTTTCACTACGGCCCTGGGTTTCCATGCAGAAAGCTGGGTGGGCAGCAGCTTCCATGGGGCATTTTGGCTGTGCTCCTCTAGTTTAACGAGGGTAGGTCTTTCCGGACTCCTAGGACATGAGCACCAGTTTCCTTACAAGAACACTCAGGAATCCAGGCTCCAGTGGGCCTGTGGAGCAGCACCCAGCCCCGTAGGTCCTTCAGCGCACCCCCGTGTATGGTCAGTGAAGCGCCACACACTGCACTCTTCCCTGGGAGAGCTAGATATCCTCCGCTCTGCCACAGCTTCAGAAAGACGTTCCTAGCCAGTCCAGCAGGTCAAAAACACTCTTGTTGCCGGGATTGTAGTCCCTGCAGGCGTGCCTGCGAGAGGCAAATGAGCTTTCTCGAAAGAAGCAGGGTGCTCCCGGTTCCTGAGTAAGCTTCCCTGCCCAGCTTTAGGGCGAAAGGGAAACTCAGTGTCCACACGAGACTCGAAAATCGCCCTGGTGGGCCGTGCCGATTGGAAGGCGTGCAGCACTTTGCCTGAGGCATGACTTGCTGTTCTGCTTTCGTTTTCGGTGGTGCGCCTTTAAGGACTCCTAAGACCGTCGTGTCAGCACCCGTGTCCGTCCAAGAACACTGAGTACCGCCAGGCTCCTAGGGCCCGCTTGAGCGTCATCCAGCCCCGAGGGCCCTTAGGTGTACGCCTGCTTACGCCGAGTGTAGGGCAACATACTGCACTCTTCCTTGGGAGAGACAGATTTCCTCAGCTCTCCAACAGCTTCTGTTTTCAAGGTTGTATCCAGTCCAACATGACAAGGAAGTTGGCTCCCTCGCCTTACCTGAGCTCTACCTCGAAAAACACTCTGCTTAGCGCTCCTTGTCGGACCTCAAACCTGCAGTCACCTTACCTAAGGAAAAAGTCAGGCTGGGTTCCACTGCAACGGACGCACAGTTCTTCGTGGAACGCTGCAGGCTTTTGGAAGATGCACAGGCCCCTAGGCCGACCTGGGGCTTTCGAAGAGTTAGGCAGTTCCCTACAAGCCGAAAACCCTGCAGAGAAAAGTTGATTTAGGGAAGGGGTCAGTGGGTAGCTTGTGTCTCTTCTGACTTCGTCGGAATACCAGGTGCGTAAGCAGTGCGTCCACCTCGAATGGGGGGCCTGATATCACAAGCCTTGTTCTTCCCCGCTGGACGGCGCCATGCGTGAGCCCTTGACGCTTCCGGGTGATAGTGCGTTTGCCGGCTTACTAGTCAGTGCAGGCATGGCACTGAGTAAAAAATGAGTTTCCTCGAAAGAAATAGGGTACTACGGCTTCCTGGGTGGGAGCTCTCCCTGCCCTGCTTTATAGCGAAAGGGAGACTCAACATGAACGCTCGCCTCGACGTGTGGCCCTGCTTTGCCATGCAGAAGGGGAGGCGTGCGGCACCTTCTATGACACCCACGTCGCAGCTCTGCTTTACTTTAAAGGCAGTAAGCTGTAAAGGCCTCCTAGGACCCTCGCGTCCGCACACGATTCTGTATAAGAACACGGAGTAACTGCAGGCTCCTAGTGGCCTGGTGAGCCTCATCCAGTCGCGAAGATCCTTAGCTGTACCCCTCTGTAGCTGAGTGTAGGCCAACATATTGAACTCGTACGTCGGAGAGCTAGACCGCCTCCGGTGCCAGACGGATTCAGTAACACGGTTGTAGCACTTCCAGCATTCAGTGCCGGTCGGCCTCATTGCCCTGTCAGAGCGATACTGAGAGAGACACTCTGCTTAGCATTCCTTCTAGGTCTTGTTACCTGCAGTCACCCTACCTCAAGGAAAAACTCGGGTTGAGTTCCACTGCAACTAAAAATCAGTTCTTCGTGGAACACAGCAGGCTTTTGGAAGATGCACAGGCCCCTAGGCTGACCCACGGCATTCTTTCCTTTAGGCCACGCCCTACCCGCAGAACACGCTGTATCGAGAAGTTGATTTAGGGAAGGGCCCACTGAGTGAGTACCATGTGTCTCTTTTGAAGTTTTCGAAACAATAGGTACTGAGGCTTCCTGTCAACCTCGAAATGGGGGCCTGAGGGCACAGGCCTTTTTTCCCCAATGTTGACAATTACATTCGGGCAGCCTGGAAGCTTCTGCAAAAACACTTGTGTTTCCAGGATTCTAGTCATTTCATGCAGGGCTCGGATAGGAAGCTGACTTTTCTCCAAGGGACAGGGTGCCTCCGTTTCCTGGCTGGGATATTATCCTGCCCTGTGTTTTTTCTTATTTGGGTGTACGCGCACCTCTCACGGTTGTGGCCTCTCCCATTGCGGAGCGCCGGCCCCTGAGGCTTAGGTTCAGCGGCTAAGGCTCACGGGTCCGGCACTACGGCAGCATGTGGGATCTTCCCGGATCGGGGTACGAACCCGTGTCTCCTGCATCGGCAGGCTGACTTTCAACTACCGTTCCACAAAGAGAGCCTGACCCTGCTTTAGAGCTAAAGGGACCCGAAACGCAAACACTGGCTTTTCACTACGGCCCTGGGTTTCCATGCAGAAAGCTGGGTGGGCAGCAGCTTCCATGGGGCATTTTGGCTGTGCTCCTCTAGTTTAACGAGGGTAGGTCTTTCCGGACTCCTAGGACATGAGCACCAGTTTCCTTACAAGAACACTCAGGAATCCAGGCTCCAGTGGGCCTGTGGAGCAGCACCCAGCCCCGTAGGTCCTTCAGCGCACCCCCGTGTATGGTCAGTGAAGCGCCACACACTGCACTCTTCCCTGGGAGAGCTAGATATCCTCCGCTCTGCCACAGCTTCAGAAAGACGTTCCTAGCCAGTCCAGCAGGTCAAAAACACTCTTGTTGCCGGGATTGTAGTCCCTGCAGGCGTGCCTGCGAGAGGCAAATGAGCTTTCTCGAAAGAAGCAGGGTGCTCCCGGTTCCTGAGTAAGCTTCCCTGCCCAGCTTTAGGGCGAAAGGGAAACTCAGTGTCCACACGAGACTCGAAAATCGCCCTGGTGGGCCGTGCCGATTGGAAGGCGTGCAGCACTTTGCCTGAGGCATGACTTGCTGTTCTGCTTTCGTTTTCGGTGGTGCGCCTTTAAGGACTCCTAAGACCGTCGTGTCAGCACCCGTGTCCGTCCAAGAACACTGAGTACCGCCAGGCTCCTAGGGCCCGCTTGAGCGTCATCCAGCCCCGAGGGCCCTTAGGTGTACGCCTGCTTACGCCGAGTGTAGGGCAACATACTGCACTCTTCCTTGGAGAGACAGATTTCCTCAGCTCTCCAACAGCTTCTGTTTTCAAGGTTGTATCCAGTCCAACATGACAAGGAAGTTGGCTCCCTCGCCTTACCTGAGCTCTACCTCGAAAAACACTCTGCTTAGCGCTCCTTGTCGGACCTCAAACCTGCAGTCACCTTACCTAAGGAAAAAGTCAGGCTGGGTTCCACTGCAACGGACGCACAGTTCTTCGTGGAACGCTGCAGGCTTTTGGAAGATGCACAGGCCCCTAGGCCGACCTGGGGCTTTCGAAAAGTTAGGCAGTTCCCTACAAGCCGAAAACCCTGCAGAGAAAGTTGATTTAGGGAAGGGGTCAGTGGGTAGCTTGTGTCTCTTCTGACTTCGTCGGAATACCAGGTGCGTAAGCAGTGCGTCCACCTCGAATGGGGGCCTGATATCACAAGCCTTGTTCTTCCCCGCTGGACGGCGCCATGCGTGAGCCCTTGACGCTTCGGGTGATAGTGCGTTTGCCGGCTTACTAGTCAGTGCAGGCATGGCACTGAGTAAAAAATGAGTTTCCTCGAAAGAAATAGGGTACTACGGCTTCCTGGGTGGGAGCTCTCCCTGCCCTGCTTTATAGCGAAAGGGAGACTCAACATGAACGCTCGCCTCGACGTGTGGCCCTGCTTTGCCATGCAGAAGGGGAGGCGTGCGGCACCTTCTATGACACCCCACGTCGCAGCTCTGCTTTACTTTAAAGGCAGTAAGCTGTAAAGGCCTCCTAGGACCCTCGCGTCCGCACACGATTCTGTATAAGAACACGGAGTAACTGCAGGCTCCTAGTGGCCTGGTGAGCCTCATCCAGTCGCGAAGATCCTTAGCTGTACCCCTCTGTAGCTGAGTGTAGGCCAACATATTGAACTCGTACGTCGGAGAGCTAGACCGCCTCCGGTGCCAGACGGATTCAGTAACACGGTTGTAGCACTTCCAGCATTCAGTGCCGGTCGGCCTCATTGCCCTGTCAGAGCGATACTGAGAGAGACACTCTGCTTAGCATTCCTTCTAGGTCTTGTTACCTGCAGTCACCCTACCTCAAGGAAAAACTCGGGTTGAGTTCCACTGCAACTAAAAATCAGTTCTTCGTGGAACACAGCAGGCTTTTGGAAGATGCACAGGCCCCTAGGCTGACCCACGGCATTCTTTCCTTTAGGCCACGCCCTACCCGCAGAACACGCTGTATCGAGAAGTTGATTTAGGGAAGGGCC
>NW_028294335.1:0-51933 GCF_964341445.2 Mesoplodon mirus | reverse complement strand
GCCCTTGGCTCTGTAGCTCTGTTGTTTACTTGTTTTAGGGAACACAATGCACTCCTCCAGAGAGGCAGTTGGCAATTTACATCCCGGCCATCAGCATAACAAGGCTCCCTGTTCTCCAGTGCCTGTCTTGCCTGTCTGGTTTTTACACATTTTGCGGATATCCCTTTTGGCTGGTGGAAAGTGATAGTTCTTTGTAATGCAGATTTGCATTGCCCGCTTGCTTGCTTGGCCGAAAAGGGCATATGCGTTTTCTCCTGAATATATTCACGTGAAAACCCACATGCCCTTTATGACCATTTCCATTATTTTCGAAGTTGTGATGCTTTTCCTGTGTTTAAAGGTGATTCCAATGTACCTCTTGAAATCTGTTTCATGCCACTCTGCCTCATTTTCACTTCCACCTCGTGGCTTTCCCTCAACAGATTTTTGGAAGAGAGTAGTCCTTTATAACTCTGCAGGTTAGTGAATTGCTGTGGCCCTGAGTTCCATTTTTCAACTCGCGTTTTTGTGAGCTGACCGCAAATCCACAGTTTTGCTTCTGGACCTATACTGGTTCTGGGGGGGTGCAGGCTTAGTCTTTGGTTAATTCCTCTTCGTGACGGGAAATTAGACTGAAATGTGGCCGTCCAAATGCCTACAGCTACTCTCTCATTGGTTCTCTCTCTTTCCTTATATCCTCTGCACAATTTGCCAGCTGTTCGAACCAGGAGGTTATAGGGCCTGACTCTCCAAGTTGGGAGATAGATAGTAAAGCAGTTGGAATATCAAACTGGAGCACAAGGAGAGAAAAAAGTAGTAGAGTTTTAGAAACCTTTCACCATCAGATGGTTTCCATTATCTAGGTTCCCATACATGTTATAACTGTAGTGATATTCCCTTCTACTTGGAGAGTTGGGAACCATGGAATGCGTGGCAGGCATTATTGCTTTAAAGGGTCTGCATTTTTTCACCCAATCTCACCAATCCTCTCAGTCCCAAGTGACCAGCGTTATGCCACATCCAGCTGTCATTGTAGATATGGTCATTCCAGGTTTCATCCGAACCCCTGAAGGTATTGTGTAAGAATTTTACTGTTTTTATGTTTTGTTTTGAAATTCATTTTTATAGTGGGTTTGAGCTTATTCTCACTGCCATGTTTATGTCGTTCTAGACACAGTTAGTTCCCTTACGGAGACATATCAATACATAGGTTTTAAAATTCTTACTAGTCACATATATTTCTCTGCGGGGAATAAGGATGTTGAGGTCCGTTCACTGAGGAAGGAGTAGGGCTTGTCTCTTCTGTTTTTGTATTATGGAACGGTACCTGTGCTAATATCAAACTTTTTTTTGTGCATCTCCCCACCTGTCTTTCCCCTTAAGCAAGCGTTAGAGTGTTTTCTATATCTGAGACTCTGTTCTCTTCCCTAATTCAGTTCATATGTAGCCATGTTTACATTCCCTTCATAAGTGATATCTTATGTCAGAATGCACCATGGCCTTGTCATAATAATGCTCCATGGCCCCTGTCATCACAATGCTCCATGCCCTGGTTATCACAATGCTCCATGTCCCTTGTCATCACAATTCTCCACGTCCTTGTCATCACAATGCTACATGACACTTCTCATCAAAATATTACATGCTCTTGTCATCACAATTCTCCATGCACTTGAAATTGCAATGCTCCATGCACTTGTCATCACAATGCTCAATGCACTTGTCATCACAATGCTCCATGACCTTGTCATCACATTGCTCCATGACACCTGTCATCACAATGCTCCCTGACACCTGTCATCACAATGCTTCATGCCCCATGTCATTACAGTGATCCATGATGCTCGACACCACAATTACCCAAGGCCTTCTCATCACAATGCTCCACAGTTTTGCCATCACCATGCTCCATGCCTTGTCATCTCAAAGCTCAATGTCCCTTGTCCTCAGAATTCTCCACGACCTTGTCATTACAATGCTCCATGGCACTTCACATCAAAATATTATATGCTCTTGTCATCACAATACTCCATGCACTTGTCATCGCAATGCTCCATGACCCCTGTCATAGGAAGCTCCATGCGCTGTTCATCACAATGTTTCACGACCTGGATATTAAAATGATCAATGGCCCTTGATATCACAATGCTCCATGCCCTTGTCATCACAATGCTCCTTTAATTTGTCACAGCAATCCTCCATGACACTTGGCATCACAATGCTCCATGATATTGTCATCAAACTGGAACATGTCATATTTCATCACAATGCTCCCTGACACCTTTCTTCACAATAATCCATGACCTTGTCATTACAGTGCTCCATGCCCTTGTCATCACAATGTGCCATGGCCACTCTTATCACAATAATGCATGAAACTTGTCAGACCAATGCTCCATGCCACTTTTCATCACAATGCTCCATGAACGTTGTCATCACAATGCACCATGCCCATCATCATAATGCTTCATGCTATTGTCATCACAATGAAATCAAAATGCTCCATGACCTCTGTCCTCACAATGCTGCAAACCCTTGTGATCACAAGGTTCCATAACACTTGTAATCACAATGCCCCATGACGCTGGTCAGCACAATTATCCATGCTCTTCTCATCACAATGCACCATGATTTTGTCATCACAATGTTCAATACACTTGTCATCACAATGCTCTCTGACGATTGACCTCAGTATGCACCTTGAACTCTTTCATGACAAGGCTCTTTGCCTATTTCATCACAATGATCCATGCCCTTTTCATCACAGTGCTCCAAGACACCTGTGATCACAATGCTCCTTGCAATTGTCATCACAAAGCTCCATGACGCATGTCATCAGAATGCTCCATTGTCTTCTTATCATAATTTTCCATGCCCTTGTCATCACAATGCACCAATACCCCTGTAATCACAATGTTCCCTATGCCTTTTCATCAGAATGCTCCCTGAGAATTGTCATCACAAGGTTCCATGGTCTTCACATAACAGTGCTCCAGGACATTGTCATCACAGTGCTCCATTCCCTTGTCATCACAATGGGCCATTACATATGTCATCACAATGCTCCCTGACATATGTCTTCACAATACAGCTTGACCTGGTCATCAAAATGCTCCATGCCCTTGTCATCACAATACGCCATTCGAACTGTCATCGCAATAATCCATGAAACTTATTAGACCAATGCTCCATGCCCTTGACATCACAATGCTCCATGCCCATGTTATCAAAATGCTCCATGACCCCTGTCATCACAATGTTCCATGACTCCAGTCATCAAAATATTTCATGACGTTTGTCATCAAAATGATCCATGCCCTCATCATCAACAGTCTCTGTGACCTTTTTAACCACAATGCTCCATGAACTTTTCATCACAATGCTCTTTGACCCTTGTCATCAATGTGCTCTATGCCTTTCTCAGCACAATGCTCCATAACACTTGTCATCACAATGCTCCATGCACTTCTCAACAAAACGCTCTCTCACCACTGATATCACAATGATACATCACTATTCGTCACAATACTACCTCACCCCTGTCATCACAATATTCCATGACTCCTGTCATCACAATGCTACATGCACTTATCATCACAATGTTCGATGACGACTGACATCACAATGTTCCATAACCCATGTCATCAAAATGCTCCATGACCCTTTTCATCAAAATGCTCCATGACCACTGACATCACAATGTTCCATAACCACTGTCATCAAAATGCTCCATGGCATTTTTCATCAAAATGCTCCATGACCCCTGCCATCACGATGTTCCATGACCTTGTCATCACAAAGCTCCCTGACCCTTCTCATAAAAATGCTCCAAGAACGCTGACATCACAGTGTTCCATAACAACTGTCATCAAAATGTTCCATGACACTTTTCATCAAATAGCTCCATGACCCTGTCATGAGAATGCTCCCTGCCCTTCTCATCACAATGCACAATGCCCTTGCCATCAAAATGTTCCATGACCTTTGTCATCACAAAGATCCATGACCATTGGCATCACAGTGCTCCATGTCATTGACATCACAATGCTCCTTGAATGCTCTCATCACATTGCTCCATGCCCATGTCTTCACAAAGCTCCATGACACATGTCATTAGAATGCTCCATGGCCTTCTCATCACAATGCTCCATGCCCTTGCCATCACAATGCTCCATTACACCAGTCATAACAATGCTCCATGAACCGTGCCATCATGATGTTCCATGGCCTTGTCATCACAAATCTCCATGACCCTTCTCATCACAATGCTACAAGAACCCTGTAATCACAATGCTCTATGCCCCTTTTCATCTCAATGATCCACGAACCCTGTCATCACAGTGCACCTTGCCCATCATCATAAGGCTTCAGGCTATTGTCATCACAATGAAATCAAAATTATCCATGACCACTGTCATCATAATGCCCCAAACCCTTGTGATCACAATGTTCCATAACACTTGTCATCACAACACCCTGTGATGCTCATCATAACAATTATCCATGGTCTTCTCATCACAATGCTCCATGACCTTTGTCATCACAATTCTCAATACAGTTGTCATCACAATGCTCCCTGACACTTGTCGTCAGTATGCTCCTTGAAACCTGACATGACAAGGCTCCATGCCTTTTCATCACAATGATCCATGCCCTTTTCATCACAATGCTTCAAGACCCCTGTAATCACAAAGCTCCATGCGCTTGTCATCACAAAGCTCCATGACACATGTCATCAGAATGCTCCATGGCTTTCTCCTCACAATGCTCAATGCCCTTGTCATCACAATGCTCCAAGACCCCTGTAATCACAATGCTCCATGCCCCTTTTCATCAGAATACTCCATGAGACTTGTCATCACAAGTCTCCATGGTCTTATCATCACAATGCTCCAGGACACTGTCATCACCATGTTCCATTCCCTTGTCATCACAATGCTCCATGACCCCTGTCATCACAATAATCCATGAAAATTTTCAGCCCAATGCACCACGACCTAATCATCACAATGCTCCATGGCCAATATCATCACAATGCTCCATGACCACGGTCATCACAACACTCCATGACACCTGACAACACAATGATCCGGGACTCTTGTCATCACAATGCTCCATTCTCTACTCATCACAATGCTCCATGACCCTTGTCATCACAATGATCCATGCCCTTGTCATCCCAATGCTCCTTTACCCATGTATTCACAATGTTCCGTGACACTTGTCATCACAATGCTCCATGACACATGTCATCACAATGCTCCATGCCTTTGTCAGCAAAATGCTACATGACATTGTCATTAAAATGCTCTATGCGTTTGTCATCACAATACTCCTTTACCATTGTCATCACAATCCTCCATGAACCTTGGGATCACATTGCTTCATGCCCTTGTCATCACAATGCTCCATGCTCCTTGAAATCAAAATGATCCATGACCTCTGTCAATTCAATGCACCAAAACCTTCTGATCACAATGTTCCATAACACTTTTCATCACAACGCTCCATGATGCCTGTCATCAAGATACTCCATGCCCTTTTCATCACAATGCTCCATGACATTTGTCATCACAATTCTCAATACACTTGTCATTACAATGCTTCCTGACACTTGTCATCAGAATGTTCCTTGAACCATGTCAAAAAAAGGCTCCATGCCATTTTCATCACAAGGCCCCATGCCGTTTTCATCACAATGCTTCATGCCATTGTCATCAAAATACTCCACAATCTTGTCATCAGAATGCTCCATGACCCTTGTCATCACAATTCTCCATGCACTTGTCAGCAAAATGCTCCCTGACCCTTGTCATCACAATGCTCCAAGGCATTGTCATCACAATGCTCCATTACCTTTCTCATCAGAATCCTCCATGACACTTGGCATCACAATGCTGCATGCCATTGTCATCACAATGGGCCACTACATATGTCATCACAATGCTCCCTGACACCTCTCTTCACAATAATGCATGACCTGGTCATCACAATGCTCCATGTCCTTGTCATCACAATGCGCCATTCCAACTGTCATCACAATAATCCATGAAACATATTAGACCAATGTTCCATGCCCTTGTCATCACAATGCTCCATGCTCTTGTTATCAGAATTCTCCATGAACCCTGTCATCACAATGCTCCGTGACTCCAGTCATCACAGTGCTTCATGACATTTGTCATCACAATGGTCCATGCCCTCGTCATCAACAGTTTCTGTGACCTTTTTAACCACAGTGCTCCATGAACTTTTCATCACAATGCTCTTTGACTTTTGTCATCACAATGCTCCTTGCGCTTGTCAGCACAAATGTCCATGACCCATGTCATCACAATGCACCATGCGCTTGTCATCACAGTGCTCCACAATCTTCTCATCACAATGCTCCTTAAAATTTGTTATCACAATGCTCCATGCTCTCCTCATCAAAATGCTCTCTCACCACTGATATCACAATGCTACATCACTATTTGTCACAATACTCCCTCACCCCTGTCATCACAATGTTCCATGACTCCTGTCATCACAATGCAACATGCACTTATCATCACAATGTTCGATGACCCCTGACATCACAATGTTCCATAACACCTGTCATCAAAAGGTTCCATGACCATTTTCATCAAATTGCTCCATGACCCTGTCATCACAATGCTCCAAGAACCCTGTAATCACAATGCTCTATGCCCCTTTTTATCTCAATGATCCATGAACACTGTCATCACAATGCACCATGCCCATCATCATAATGCTTCATGCTATTGTCATCACAATGAAATCAAAATGCTCCATAACCTCTGTCATAACAATGCTCCAAACTCTTGTGATCACAATATTCCATAACAGTTGTCATCACAATGCCCCATGAAGCTAGTCATCACAATTATCAATGGTCTTCTCATCACAATGCTCCATGACCTTTGTCATCACAATGCTCAATACACTTGTCATCAAAATGCTCCCTGACACTTGTTGTCTGTATGCTCCTTGAACCCTGTCATGACAAGGCTCCATGCCTTTTTCATCACAATGATACATGGTCTTTTCATTACAATGGTCCAAGAACCATTTAATCACAATGCTCCATGCCCTTGTCATCACAAAACTCAAGGACGAATGCCATCAGTATCCTCCTTGCATTTCTCCGTACAATGCTCCATGCACTTGTCATCACAATGTTCCAAGAACCCTGTAATCACAATGCTCCATGCCCCTTTTCATCAGTATGCTCCATGAGACTTGTCATCACAAGGCTCCATGGTTTTGTCATCACAGTGCTTCAGGACTTTGTCATCACAATGCTTCTCGACATTGTCTTAAAAATTTTCAATGGCCCATGTCATCATAATGTTCCAAACCCTAATCATCACAAAGCTCCATTATATTTGTCATCACAATTCTCCATTACATTTGGCATCACAATGATCCATGCCATTGTCATCGCAATGGACCATGACATATGTCATCACAATGCTCCCTGACACCTGTCTTCACAATACTCCATGACCTTCTCATCACAATGCTCCATGCCCTTGTCATCACAATGCACCATGCCCACTGTCATCACAATAATCCATGAAAATTGTCAGACTAATGCTCCATTCCCCTATCATCACAATGCTCCATGCCATTGTCATCACAATGCTCCAGGAACCATGTCATCTCAATGCTCCGTGACTCCAGTTATCACAATGTTTCATAAAGTTTGTCATCACAATGGACCATGTCCGCGTCATCAAAAGGCTCTGTGACCTTTGTAACCACAATGCTCTATGAACTTTTCATCACAATTCTCTGTGATCCTTGTCATCACAATGCTCCATGTCTTTGTCAGAACAGTGCTCCATGACCATTGTCATCACAATGTTCCACGCGCATTTCATCACAACGGTCCACAACTTTGTCATTGCAATGCTACATAAACTTTGTAATCAAAATGGTCCATGCACTTCTCATCAAAATGCTCTCTCACAAGAGATATCACAATGTTCCATCACTAGTCATCACAATATTCCCACACCCCTGGTATCACAAAGTTCCATGACCCTATCATCACAGTGCTATATCACATTATCATCACAATGTTCCATGACCCCTGACATCATAATGTTCCATAACCCCTGTCATCAAAATGCTCCATGACCCTTTTCATCCCAAAGCTCCAAGAACCCTGACATCACAATGTTCTATAACCCCTGCCATCAAAATGTTCCATTACACATTTTATCAAACTGCTGCATGACCCGTTCATAAAAATGCTCCCTGCCTTTCTCATCACAATGCACCATGCCCTTGTCATCAAAATGCTCCATGACTTGTCTTCACAAAGCTCCATGACCCATGGCATCACAGTGCTCCATGTCATTGTCATCACAATGCTCCATGAACCCTCTCATCACATTGCTCCATGCCCATGTCATCACAAAGCTCCATGACACTTGTCATCACAATGCTCGATGCCCTTCTTATCACAATGCTCCATGCCCTTGTCATTACAATCCTGAATGACCCATGTATCACAGTGTTCCATACCCTTGTCATCACAGTGCTCCATGCCCACTCTCATCACAATAATCCATGAAACATTTCAGACAAATGTTCCATACTCTTCTCATCAAAATGCTCCATAAACCCTGTCATAACAATGCACCATGACCCTTGCCATAACAATGTTCCACGGCCTAGTCATCACAAGGCTCCATGACACTTGTCATCACAATGCTCAAGACCCCTGTAATCACAATGCTCCATGACCTTGTCATCACAAAGCTCCATGACGAATGTCATCAGAATGTTCCATGGCCTTCTCATCACAGTGCTCCATGCCCATGTCATCACAACACTCCAAGACCCTTGTAATCACAATGCTCCATGCCCCTTTTCATCTCAATGCTCCATGAACCTGTCATCACAATACACCATGCCCATCATCATAATGCTTCAGGCTGTTGTCATCAAAATGAAATCAATATTCTCCATGACCTCTGTCATCATAATGCTCCAAACCCTTGTGATCACAATGTTCCAAAACACTTATCATCACAACACCCCATGACGCTCATCATCACAATTATACATGGTTTTCTCATCACAATGCTCCATGATATTTGTCATCACAGTGCTCAATACACTTGTCATCACAATGCTCCCTGACACTTGTCGTCAGTATGCTCCTTGAACCCTGTCATGACAAGGCTCCATGCCTTTTTCATTACAATAATCCATGCCCTTTTCATCACAATGCTCCAAGATCCCTGTAATCACAATGTTCCATGCCTTTGTCATCAAAAAGCTCCATGACGCATGTCATCAGAATGCTTCATGGCCTTCTCATCACAATGCTCCATGCCCTTGTCACCACAATGCTCCAAGACCCCTGTAATCACAGTGCTCCATGCCCCTTTCAATCAGAATGCTCCATGATACTTGTCATCACAATTCTCCATGGTCTTCTCATCACAATGCTCCAGGATCTTTTCATCACCATGCTCCATTCCCTTGTCATCACAATGCTCCATGACCCCTGTCATCACAATAATCCATGAACATTTTCAGCCCAATGCTCCATGACCTACTCATCACAATGCTCCATGGCCAATATCATCACAATGCTCAATACAATTGACATCACAATGCTCCCTGACACTTGTCGTCAGTATGCTCCTTGAACCCTGTAATGACAAGGCTCCATGCCATTTTCAACACAATAGTCCATGCCCTTTTCATCACAATGCTCCAAGATCCCTGTAATCACAATGCACCATGCCCCTTTGCATCAGAATGCTCCATGAGACTTGTCATCACAAGTCTCCATAGTCTTCTCATCACAATGCTCAAGGACCTTGTCATCACCATGCTCTATTCCCTTGTCATCACAATGCTCCATGACCCCTGTTATCACAATAATCCATGAACATTTTCAGCCCAATGCTCCACGACCTACTCATCACAATTTTCCATGGCCAATATCATCACTATGCTCCATGACCACTGTCATCACAACACTCCATGACACCTGACAACACAATGATCCGGGACTCTTATCATCACATTGCTCCATTCCCTAGTTATCACAATGCTCCATGACATCTGTCATCACAACAATCCATGAACATTTTCAGCCCAGTGCTCCATGACCCTTGTCATCACAATGATCCATGCCCTTGTCATCCCAAAGCTCCATGACCCCTGTATTCACAATGCTCCGTGACACTTGTCATCACAGTGCTCCATGACACATGTCATCACAATGCTCCATGCTTTTGTCAGCAAAATGCTACATGACCTTGTCATTACCATTCTTTATGCGCTTGTCATCACAATCCTCCATTTCCATTGTCATCACAATCCTCCATGAACCTTGGGATCACATTGCGTCATTCCTTTGTCATCACAATGCTCCATGCTCCTTGAAATCAAAATGATCCATGACCTCTGTCATCACAATGATCCAAACACATGTGATCACAGTGTCCCATAACACTTGTCATCACAACGCTCCATGATGCCTGTCATCACAATATCCCATGCCTTTTTCATCACAATGCTCCATGATTTTGTCATCACAATTCTCAATACACTTGTCATTACAATGCTTCCTAAAACTTGTCATCAGAATGCTCCTTGAACCATGTCAAAAAAAGGCTCCATGCCTTTTTCATCACAATGCCCCATGCCGTTTTCATCACAATGCTTCATGCCATTGTCATCAAAATACTCAAAAATCTTGTCATCAGAATGCTCCATGACCCTTGTCATCACAATTCTCCATGCACTTGTCAGCACAATGCTCCCTGACCCTTGTCATCACAATGCTCCATGACCCCTGTCATCACAATAATCCATGAATATTTTCAGCCCTATGCTCCATGATATTCTCATCATAATGCTCCATGACAAATATCATCAAAATGCTCCATGACCACGGTCATCACAACACTCCATGACACCTGACAACACAATGATCCGGGACTCTTGTCATCACAATGCTCCATTCTCTACTCATCACAATGCTCCATGACCCTTGTCATCACAATGATCCATGCCCTTGTCATCCCAATGCTCCTTTACCCATGTATTCACAATGCTCCGTGACACTTGTCATCACAGTGCTCCATGACACATGTCATCACAATGCTCCATGCCTTTGTCAGCAAAATGCTACATGACATTGTCATTAAAATGCTCTATGCGTTTGTCATCACAATACTCCTTTACCATTGTCATCACAATCCTCCATGAAACTTGGGATCACATTGCTTCATGCCCTTGTCATCACAATGCTCCATGCTCCTTGAAATCAAAATGATCCATGACCTCTGTCATCTCAATGCACCAAAACCTTCTGATCACAATGTTCCATAACACTTTTCATCACAACGCTCCATGATGCCTGTCATCACGATACTCCATGCCCTTTTCATCACAATGCTCCATGACCCGTGTCATCACAATACTCCATGAACATTTTCAGCCCAATGCTCCATGACACTTGTCATCACAATGATCCATACCCTTTTCATCCCAATGCTCCATGACCCCTGTATTCACAATGCTCCTTGACACTTGTCTTCACAGTGCTCCGTGACACCTGTCATCACAATGCTCCATGCCCTTTTCATCACAATGCACCATGACCTTTGTCATCACAATTCGCAATACACTTGTCATCACAGTGCTCCATGACACTTGTCCTCAGAATGCTCCTTGAACCCTGTCACGAAAGGTTCCATGACTTTTTCATCACAATGCCCCATGCCGTTTTCATCAAAATGTTCCATGTCATTGTCATCAAAATACTCCAAAGCTTGTCATCAGAATGCTACATGACTCTTGTCATCATAATTCTCTATGCACTTGATTGCAAAATGCTCCCTGACAGTTGTCATCACAATGTTCCAAGCCATTGTCATCACAATGCTCCATTACATTTGTCATCAGAATCCTCCATGACACTTGGCATCACAATGCTCCATGCCATTGTCATCACAATGGTCCATTACATATGTCTTCACAATGTGCCCTGACACCTCTCTTCACAATACTGCATGACCTGTTCATCACAATGCTCCATGCCCTTTACATCACAAATCGCCATTCCAACTCTCATCGCAGTAATTCATGAAACTTATTAGACAAATGCTCCATGCACTTGTCATCACAATGCTCCATGCCCTTATTATCACAATGCTCCATGACCCGTGTCATCACAATGTTCCGTGATTCCAGTCATCAAAATGCTTCATGACCTTTGTCATCACAATGGTCCATGACCTCATCATCAGCAGTCTCTGTGACCTTCTTAAGCACAATGCTCCATGAACTTTTCATCACAATGCACTTTGACCATTTTCATTGCAATACTCCAAGAACGTTTTCAGCCCAATGCTCCATGACCTTCTCATCACAATGCTCCATGACCAATATCATCACAATGGTCCAAGACCACTGTCCTCACAACACTCCATGACACCTGACAACACAGTGATCTGGGACTTTTGTCATCACAATGCTCCATTCCCTAGCCATCACAATGCTCCATGACCCCTGTCATCACAATACTCCATGAATATTTTCAGCCCAATGCTCCATGACCATTGTCATCAAAATGATCCATGAAATTTGGGATCACATTGCTTCATGCCCTTGTCATCACAATGCTCCATGCCACTTGAAATCAAAATGATCCATGACCTCTGTCATCACAATGCTCCAAACCCTTGTGATCACAATGTTCCATAACACTTGTCATCACAATGCCCAATGATGCCTGTCATCACAATACTCCATGCTCTTTTCATCACAATGCTCCATGACTTTGTCATCACAATTCTCAATACACTTGTCATCACAATGCTCCCTGACACTTGTCGTCAGAATGCTCCTTGAACCCTGTCACGAAACGTCTCCATGCCTTTTTCATCACAAAGCCCCATGCCATTTCCATCACAATGCTCCATGCCATTGTCATCAAAATACTCTACAAGCTTGTCATCAGAATGCTCCATGACCCTTGTCATCACAATTCTCCATGCACTTGTCAGCACAATGCTCCCTGACCCTTGTCATCACAATGCTCCAAGCCATTGTCATCACAAAACTCCATTACCTTTGTCATCAGAATCCTCCATGACACTTGGCATCACAATGCTCCATGCCATTGTCATCACAATGGGCCATTACATATGTCATCACAATGCTCCCTGACATCTGTCTTCACCATATTCCATGACCTACTCATCTCAATGCTCCATGTCCTTGTCATCACAATGTTCCTAGACCCATGTAATCACTATGGTCCATGCCCCTTTTCATCAGTATGCTCCGTGAGATATTTCATCACAAGGCTCGATGGTTTTCTCATCAAAATGCTCCAGGACCTTTTTATCACAATGCTTCATGACCTTGTTATGAAAATTCTCAATGGCCCTTGTCATCATAATGCTCCAAGCCCTAGTCATCACAATGCTCCATTATATTTTTCATCACAATACTCCATTACATTTCGCATCACAATGCTCCATTACACTGTCATCGCAATGGACCATGACATATGGCATCACAATGCTCCCTAACATCTGTCTTCACCATATTCCATGACCTTCTCATCACAATGCTCCATGCCCTTGTCATCACAATGCACCATGTCCACTGTCATCACAATAATCTAAGCAACATGTCAGACCAATGTTTCATGCCCGTGTCATCACAATGTTCCATGCCCTTGTCATCACAATGCTCCATGACCCCTCTATTCACAATGCTCCGTGACGCTTGTCATCACAGTGCACCACCACGCCGGGCATCACAATGCTCCATGCCTTTGTCAGCAAAATGCTACATGACCTTGTCATTACAATGCTCTATGTGCTTGTCATCACAGTACTCCATTAAAATTTTCATCACAATCCTCCATGAACCTTGGAATCACATTGCTTCATGCCCTTGTCATCACAATGCTCCATGATCCTTGAAATCAAAATGATCCATGACCTCTGGCATCACAATTCTTCAAACCCTTGTGATCACAATGTTCCATAACACTTGTCATCACAACGCTCCATGATGCCTGTCATCACAATATTCCATGCCCTTTTCATCACAATGCTCCATGACCTTTTTCATCACAATCCTCAATACACTTATCATCACAATGCTCCCTGACACTTGTCGTCAGAATGCTCCATGCCTTTGTCCGAAAAATGCTCCATGACCCTTGTCATCACCAAGTGCCACACACTTTGCATCACAATTGTCCACAAATTTGTCTTCACAATGCTCCATAAACCTTGTAATCACAATGCTCCATGCCCTTCTCATCACAATGCTCCATTTCCCCTGTCATAACAATGCTCCATGAGCCCTGCCATCACAATGTTCCACGGCCTTGTCATCACAAGGCTCCAAGACATATGTAATCACAATGCTCCATGCCCTTGTCATCACAAAGCTCCATGACACATGTCATCAGAATGTTCCATGGCCTTCTCATCAAAATGCTCCATGCCCTTGTCATCACAATGCTCCCAGACCCCTGTATTCACAATGCTCCATGCCCCTTTTCATCTCAATGCTCCATGAACCCTGTCATCACAATGCATCATGCCCATCATCATAATGCTTCCGACTATTGTCAGAACAATGAAATCAAAATTTTCCATGACCTCTGTCATCACAATGCTCCATGACCCCTGTCATCACAATACTCCATGAACATTTTCAGCCCAATGCTCCAAGACGCTTGTCATCAAAATGATCCATGCCCTTTTCATCCCAGTGCTCCATGACCCCTGCATTCACAGTGCACCATGACGCTTGTCATCACAGTGCTCCATGACACCTGTCATCACAATGCTCCATGCCTTTGTCAGCAAAATGCTACATGACCTTGTCATTACAATGCTCTATGCGCTTGTCATCAATATACTCCATTACCATTGCCATAACAATTCTCCATGAACCTTGGGATCACATTGCTTCATGCCCTTGTCATCACAATGCTCCATGCTCCTTGAAATCAAAATGATCCATGACCTCTGTCATCGCAATGCTCCAAACCCTTGTGATCACAATGTTCCATAACACTTGTCATCACAACGCTCCATGATGCCTGTCATCACAATACTCCATGCCCTTTTCATCACAATGCTCCATGACCTTTGTCATCACAATTCTCAATACACTTGTCATCACAATGCTCCATGACCTTTGTCATCACAATTCTCAATACACTTGTCATTACAATGCTCCCTGACACTTGTCTTCAGAATGCTCCTTGAACACTGTCACGAAAAGGCTCCATGACGTTTTCATCACAATGCCCCATGCCGTTATCATCACAATGCCCCATGCCATTGTCATCCCAATGGGCCATTGCATATGTCATCACAATACTCCCTGACACCTATCTTCACAATACTGCATGACCTGGTCATCACAATGCTCCATGCCCTTGTCATCACAATGCTCCAAGACCCCTGTAATCACAATGCTCCATGCCCCTTTTCATCTCAATGATCCATGAACCCTGTCATCACAATGCACCATGCCCATCATCATAATGCTTCATGTTATTGTCATCACAATGAAATCAAAATGCTCCATGACCTCTGTCATAACAATGCTCCAAACCCTTGTGATCACAATATTCCATAACACTTGTCATCACAATGCCCCATGACGCTCGTCATCACAGTTATCTATGGTCTTCTCATCACAATGCTCCATGACCTTTGTCATCACAATGCTCAATACACTTGTCATCAAAATGCTCCCTGACACTTGTTGTCTGTACTCTCCTTGAACCCTGTCATAACAAGGTTCCATGCCATTTTCATCACAATGTTCCAAGACCCTTATAATCACAATGGTCTATGACCCTTTTCATTAGTATGCTCCATGAGATTTGTCATCACAAGGCTCCATGTATTTCTCATCACAATGCTCCAGGACCTTATCATCACAATGCTTCACGACCTTGTCATGAAAATTCTCAATGGCCCTTGTCATCATAATTCTCCAAGACCTAGTCATCACAATCCTCCATTATATTTGTCATAACAATCCTCCATTACATTTGGCATCACAATGCTCCATGCCATTGTCATCGCAATGGACCATGACATAGGTCATCACAATGCTCCCTGAAACCTGTCTTCACAATACTCCATGAACTTCTCATCACAATGCTCCATGCCCTTGTCATCACAATGCTCCGTGACTCCAGTCATCACAATGCTTCATGACATTTGTCATCACAATGCTCCCTGCCTTTGTCATTACAATCCTGCATGACTCATGCATCATAGTGTTCCATACCCTGGTCATCACAATGCTCTATGCCCACTCTCATTACAATAATCCATGAAATATTTTAGACCAATGTTCCATGCCCTTCTCATCACAATGCTCCATTACCCCTGTCATAACAATGCAACATGACCCCTGCCATCACAGTGTTCCACGGCCTAATCATCACAAGGTTCCATGACATTTGTTATCACAATGCTGAAGACCCTTGTAATCACAATGCTCCATTCCCTTTTCATCACAAAGCTCCATGACGCATGTCATCAGAATGTTCCATGGCCTTCTCATCACAATGCTCCATGCCCTTGTCATCACAATGCTCCAAGAACCCTGTAAACAAAATGCTCCATGCCCCTTTTCATCTCAATGCTCCATGAACCCTGTCATCACAATGCACCATGCCCATCATCATAATGCTACAGGCTATTGTCATCACAATGAAATCAATATTCTCCATGACCTCTCTCATCATAATTCTCCAAACCCTTGTGATCACAATGTTCCATAACACTTAGAATCACAACACCCCATTACGCTCATCATAACAATTAACCATGGTCTTCTTATCACAATGCTCCATGAGCTTTGTCATCACAATGCTCAATAAACTAGTCATCACAATGCTCCCTGACACTAGTCGTCAGTATGCTCCTTGAACCCTGTCACGACAAGGCTCCATGCCTTTTTCATAACAGTGATCCGTGCCGTTTTCATCACAATGCTCCAAGATCCCTGTAATCACAATGCTCTATGCCCTTGTCATCACAAAATTCCATGACACATGTCATCAGAATGCTCCATGGCCTTCTCATCACAAAGCTCCATGCCCTAGTCATCACAGTGCTCCATGACCCATGTAATCACAATGCTCCATGCCCCTTTTCATCAGAATGCTCCATGAGACTTGTCATCACAAGTCTCCATGGTCTTCTCATCGCAATGCTCCAGGACATTGTCATCACCATGCTCCATTCCCTTGTCATCACAATGCTCAATGACCCGTATCATCACAATAATCCATGAACATATTCAGCCCAGTGCTCCACGACCTACACATCACAGTGCTCCATGGCCAATATCATCACAATGCTCCATGACCACTGTCATCACAACACTCCATGACTCCTGAAAACACAATGATCCGGGACTCTTGTCATCACAATGCTCCATTCACTAGTCATCACAATGATCCATGACCCCTGTCATCACAACACTCCATGAACATTTCAGCCAAGTGCTCCATGAACCTTGTCATCACAATGATCCATGCACTTGTCATCCCAATGCTCCCTGACGCCTGTATTCAAAATGCTCCGTGACGCCTGTCATCACAGGTCTCCATGACACATGTCCTCACAATGCTCCATGCCTTTGTCACCAAAATGCTACATGACGTTGTCATTACAATGCTCTATGCACTTGCCATCACAATACTCCATTTCCATTGTCATCACCATCCTCCATGAACTTTGGGATCACATTGCCTCATGAGCTTGTCATCACAATGTTCCATGCTACTTGAAATCAAAATGATCCATGACCTCTGTCATCACAATGTTCCAAACCCATGTGATCACAGTGTTTAATAACACTTGTCATCACAACGCTCCATGATACCTATCATCACAATATTCCATGCACTTTTCATCACAATGCTCCATGAACTTTGTCATCACAATGCTCAATACAGTTGTCATCACAATGCTCCCTGATATTTGTCATCAGAATGCTCCTTGAACCCTGTCACGAAAAGGCTCCATGCCTTTTTCATCACAATGCCCCATGCCGTTTTCATCACAATGCTCCATGTCACTGTCATCAAAATAATCCATAAGCTTGTCATCAGAATGCTCCATGACCCTTGTCATCACAATTCTCCATGCATTTGTCAGCACAATGCTCCCTGACCCTTGTCATCACAATGCTCCAAGCCATTGTCATCACAATGCTCCATTACCTTTGTCATCACAATGCTCCATTACCTTTGTCATCAGAATCCTCCATGACACTTGGCATCACAATGCTCCATGCCATTGTCATCACAATGGGCCACTGCATATGTCATCAGAATGCTCCCTGACACCTGTCTTCACAATAATGCATGACCTGGTCATCACAATGATCCAAGCCCTTGTCATCACATTGCGCCATTCCAACTCTCATCGCAATAATCAATGAAATTTATTAGACCAATGTTCCATGCCCTTGTCATAACAATGCTCCATTCCCTTATTATCACAATGCTGCATGACCCCTGTCATCACAATGCTCCGTGACTACAGTCATCACAATGCTTCATGACCTTTGTCATCACATAGATCCTTGACCCTTGGAATCACAATGCTCCATGAACACTCTAATCACATTGCTCCATGCCCTTGTCATCACAAAGCTCCATGACACATGTCATCAGTATGTTCCATGGCCTTCTCATCACAATGTTCCATGCCCTTGCCATCACAATGCTCCATTACCCCTGTCATAACAATGCCCCATGACCCATGCCATCACGATGTTCCATGGCCTTGTCATCACAAGGCTCCATGACCCTTCTCATCACAATACTCCAAGAAGCCTGTAATCACAATGCTCTATGCCCATTCTCATCTCAATGATCCATGAACCCTGTCATCACAATGCACCATGCCCATCATCATAATGCTTCATGCTATTGTCATCACAATGAAATCAAAATGCTCCGTGACCTCTGTCATAACAATTCTCCAAAACCTTGTGATCACAATATTCCATAACACTTTTCATCACAATGCCCCATGACACTCGTCATCACAATTATCCATGGTCTTCTCATCACAATGCTCCATGACTTTTGTCATCACAATGCTCAATACACTTGTCATCAAAATGCTCCCTGACACTTGTTGTCTGTATGCTCCTTGAACCCTGTCACGACAAGGCTCCATGCCTTTTTCATCACAATGATCCATGCCTTTTTCATCACAATGCTCCATGCCATTGTCATCAAAATACTCCACAAGCTTGTCATCAGAATATTCCATGACCCTTGTCATCACAAATATCCATGCACTTGTCAGCAAAATGCTCCCTGACCCTTGTCATCACAATGCTCCAAGCCATTTTCATCACAATGCTCAATTATCTTTGACAGCAGAATCCTACATGACAATTGGCATCACAATTCTCCATGCCCTTGTCATCACAATGCCCCATTCCAAATGTCATCGCAATAATCCATGAAACATATTAGACCAATGTTCCATGCCCTTGTCATCACAATGCTCCATGACCCCTGTCATCACAATGCTCCGTGACTCCAGTCATCACAATGCCTCATCGCATTTGTCATCACAATGGTCCATGCCCTCGTCATCAACAGTCTCTGTGACATTTTTAACCACAGTGCTCCATGAACTTTTTTTCACAATGCTCTTTGACCCTTGTCATCACAATGCTCTATGCCTTTCTCAGCAAAATGCTCAATGACCCTTGTCATCACAATGCTCCATGACTCTCGTCATCACAATGCTCCATGACTCCAGTCATCTCAATTCTTCATAACGTTTGTCATCACAGTGCTCCATGCCCGACTCATCACAAGGCTCTGTGACCTTTTTAACCACAATGCTCCATGCACTTTTCATCACAATTCTCTTTGCCACTTGTCATCACAATGCTCCATGTCTTTGTCAGAACAATGATCCATGACCATTGTCATCAAAATGTGCCATGCACATTTCATCACAAAGGACCACATCATTTTCATTGCAATGCCTCATAAATATTGAAATCACAATGCTCCATGCACTTCTCATCAAAATGCTCTCTCACCAGAGATATCACAGTGTTCCATCACTAGTCATCTCAATACTCCCTCACCCCTGTAATCAAAATGTTCCATGACACTGTCATCACAATGCTACATCCTCTTACCATCACAATGTTCCATGACCCCTGACATCACAATGTTCCATAACCCCTGTCATCAATACGCTCCATTAACTTTTTCATCCCAAAGCTCCAAGACCCCTGACATCACAATGTTCTATAACCCCTGCCATCAAAATGTTCCATTACAATTTCATCAAATTGATGAATGACCCGGTCATCAAAATGCTCCCTGCCCTTCTCATCACAATGCACCATGTCCTTGTCATCAAAATGCTCCATGACTTGTCATCACAAAGCTCCATGACCCTTGGCATCACAATGCTCCATGTCATTGTCATCACAATGCTCCATGAACCCTCTCATAACATTGCTCGATGTCCCTGTCATCACAAAGCTCCATGACAATTGTCATCACAATGCTCGATGCCCTTCTCGTCACAATGTTCCATACCCTTGTCATTACAATCCAGCATGACCCATGTATCATAGTGTTCCGTAACCTTGTCATCACAATGCTCCATGCCCACTCTCATCACAATAATCCATGAAACATTTCAGACCTATATTCCATTCCCTTCTCATCACAATGATCCATTACCCCTTTCATAACAATGCACCATGACCACCCGCCATCACAATGTTCCACGGCCTAGTCATCACATGGTTCCATGAAAATTGTCATCACAATGCTCAAGAACCCTGAAATCACAGTGCTCCATGCCCTTGTCATCACAAAGCTCCATGACGCATGTCATCAGAAAGTTCCATGGCCTTCTTATCACAATGCTCCATGCTCATGTCATCACAATGCTCCAAGACCCTTGTAATCACAGTGTTCCATGCAACTTTTCATCTCAATGCTCCATGAACCCTGTCATCACAATACAGCATGCCCATCATCATAATGCTTCAGGCTATTGTCATCACAATGAAATCAAAATGCTCCATTACCTCTGTCATCAGAATACTCCGAACCTTGTGATCACAATGTTCCATAACACTTATCATCACAACAACCCATGACGCTCATCATCACAATTATCCATGGCCTTCTCATCACAATGCTCTATGAACTATGTCATCACAATTCTCAATACACTTGTCTTCACAATGCTCCCTGACACTTGTCGTCAATATGCTCCTTGAACCCTGTCATGACAAGGCTCCATGCCTTTTTCATCAGAATGATCCATGCCCTTTCAATCACAATGCTCCAAAACCCTTGTAATCACAATTCTCCATGCCCTTGTCATCACAAAGCTCCAGGACGCATGTCATCAGAATGCTCCATGGCCTTCTCATCACCATTATCCATGCCCTTGTCATCACAATGCTCCAAGACCCCTGTAATCACAATGGTCCATGCCCCATTTCAACAGAATGCTCCATGAGACTTCTCATGAAAAGTCTCCATGGTCTTCTCATCACAATGCTCCAGGACTTTGTCATCAACATGCGCCATTCGCTTGTCATCGCAATGCTCCATGACCAATATCATCACAATGCTCCCTGACCACTGTCATCACAACATTCTATGACACCTGACAACACAATGATCCGGGATTCTTGTCATCACAATGATCTATTCCCTTGTCATCCCAATGCTCCATGACCCCTGTATTCACAGTGCTCCGTGACGCTTGTCATCACAGTGCTCCATGACACATGTCATCACAATGCTCAATGCCTTTGTCAGCAAAATGCTACATGACCTTGTCATTACAATGTTCTATGCGCTTGTCATCACAATACTCCATTTCCATTGTCATCACAATCCTCCATGAACATTGGGATCACATTGCTTCATTCGTTTGTCATCACAATGCTCCATGCTCCTTGAAATCAAAATAATCCATGACCACTGTCATCACAATGCTCCAAAACCTTGTGATCACAGTGTTCCATTATAGTTGTCATCACAACGCTCCATGATGCCTGTCATCACAATACTCCATGCCCTTTACATCACAATGCTCCATGAAAATTGTCATCACAATTCTCAATATACATGTCATGACAATGCTCCCTGACACTTGTCATCAAAATGCTCCTTGAATCCTGTCACGAAAAGGCTCCATGCCTTTTTCCTCACAAATCCCCATGCCGTTTTCATCACAATGCTCCATGCCATTGTCATCAAAATACTCCACAAGCTTGTCATCAGAATGCTCCATGACACTTGTCATCACAATTCTCCATGCACTTTTCAGCACAATGCTCCCTGACCCTTGTCATCACAATGCTCCAAGCCATTGTCATCACAATGCTCCATTACATTTGTCATCAGAATCCTCCATGACACTTGGCATCACAATGCTCCATGCAGTTGTCATCACAATGGGCCATTACATATGTCATTACAATGCTCCCTGACACCTGTCTTCACAATACTGCATGATCTGGTCATCGAAATGCTCCATGCCCTTTTCATCAGAATGCGCCATTCCAACTGTCATCGCAATAATCCATGAAACTTAGACCAAAGTTCCATGCCGTTGTCATCACAATGCTCCATGCCCTTGTTATCACAATGCTCCATGAACCCAGTCTTCACAATGCTCCGTGACTCCAGTCATCACAATGCTTCATGACCTTTGTCATCACCATGGTCCATGCCCTCGTCATCAACAGTCTCTGTGACATTTTTATCCACAATGCTCCATGAACTTTTCATCACAATGCTCTTTGACCCTTGTCATCACAATGCTCTATGCCTTTCTCATCAAAATGCTCCATGACCCTTGTCATCACAATGCTCCAAGCCTTTGTCATCACAGTGCTCCATTACCTTTGTCATCAGAATCCTCCATGACACTTGTCATCACAATGCTCCTTGACACTTGTCATCAGACTCCTCCATGACACCTGGCATCACAATGTGCCATGCCATTGTCATCACAATGGGCCATTACATATGTCATCACAGTGCACCCTGACACCTGTCTTCACCATACTGCCTGACCTGGTCATCACAATGCTCCATGCCCTTGTCATCACAATGTGCCATTCCATCTGGCATCACAATAATCCATGAAACTTATTAGACCAATGCTCCATCGCTTTTTAATCACAATGCTCCATGCCCTTGTTATCACAATGTTCCAAGACCCCTGTAATCAGAATGCTCCATGCTCATTTCCATCAGTATGCTCCCTGAGACTTGTCTTCACAAGGCTCCATGTTTTTCTATTCACAAAGCTCCAGGACCTTGTCATCACAATGCTTCACGACATTTTCATGAAAATCCTCAATGGCCCTTGACATCATAATGCTCAAAGCCCTAGTCATCACAATGCTTTATTATATTTGTCATCACAATCCTCCATTACATTTGGCATCTAAATGCTCCCTGCCATTGTCATCGCAATGGACCATGACATATGTCATCAGAATGCTCCCTGACACCTGTCTTCACAATATTCTATGACCTTCTCCTCACAGTGCTCCATGCCCTTGTCATCACAATGCACCATGTCCACTGTCATCACAATAATCTATGAAACGTGTAAGACCAATGCTCCATGCCCCTGTCATCACAATGCTCCATGACAATTGTCATCACAATGCTCCATTACCCCTGTCATCACAATGCTCCGTGACTCCAGTCATCACAATGCTTCATAAGGTTTGTCAACACAACGGTCCATGCTCGCGTCATCAAAAGGCTCTGTGTCCTTTGTAACCACAATACTCCATGAACTCTTTATCACAATGCTCCGTGACCCTTGTTATCTCAATGCTGCATGCGTTTGTCAGAACAATGCTCCATGACCCTTGTCATCACAATGTGCCACACGCTTTTCATCACATTGATAAACAACTTTGTCATCGCTATGCTCCATAAACCTTGTAATCACAATGCTCCATGCACTTCTCATCCAAATGCTCTGACACCTGAGATATCACAATATTCCATCTCTAGTTATCACAATCCTCCCTCACCCCTGTAAGCACAGTGTTCCATGACCCCTGTCATCACAATGCTACATCCCCTTATCAGCACAATGTTCCATGACCCCTGACATCACAATGTTCCATAACCCCTGTCATCAAAATGCTCCATGACCATTTTCATCCCAAAGCTCCATGGCCCCTGGCATCACAATGTTCTATAACCCCTGTCATCAAAATGTTCCATTACACTTTTCATCAAATTGCTGCATGAACGTGTCATCAAAATGCTCTCTGCCCTTGTCATCACAATGCACCACACCCTTGTCATCAAAATGCTCTATGAACTTTGTCATCAAAAACTCCATGACCCTTGGCATCACAATCCTCCATGTCATTGTCATCACAATGCTCCATAAACCCTCTCATCACATTGCTCCATGCACTTGTCATTACAAAGCTCCATGACACTTTTCATCACAATGCTCGATGCCCGTCTCATCACAATGCTCCATGCCCTTGTCATTACAATCCTCCATGAACCATGTATCACAGTGTTCCGTGCCCTTGTCATCACAAGGCTCCATGCCCACTCTCATCACAATAATCCATGAAACATTTCAGACCAATGCTCAATGCCATTCTGATTACAATGCTCCATTACTTCTGTCATAACTATGCTCCATGACCGCTGCCATCACAGTGTTCCACGGCCTTGTCATCAAAAGGCTACATGACCCTTGTCATCAAAATGCTCCAAGACCACTGCAATCACAATGTTCCATGCCCTTGTCATCACAAAGCTCCATGACGCATGCCATCAGAATGTTCCATGGCCTTCTCCTCACAATGCTCCATGCCCTTGTCATCACAGTGCTCCAAGACCCCTGTAATCACAAAGCTCCTTGCCCATTTTCGTCAGAATGCTCCTTGAGACTTGTCATCACAAGTCTCCATCGTCATCTCATCACAATGCTCGAGGACCTTGTCATCACCATGCTCCATTCCCTTGTCATCACAATGCTCCTTGACACCTGTCATCACAATACTCTATGAACATTTTCAACCCAATGCTCCATGACGGTCTTATCACAATGCTCCATGACCAGTATCATCACAATGCTCCATGACCACTGTCATCACAATGCGCCATTCCAACAGTCATCAAAATAATCCATGAAACTTATTAGACCAATGCTCCATGCCCTTGTCATCACAGTGCTCCATGCCCTTGCTATCACAATGTTCCAAGACCCCTGAAATCAGAATGCTCCATGCCCCTTTTCATCAGTATGCTCCATGAGACCTGTCATCACAAGGCTCCATGCCTCTTTCATCACAATGCCCCATGCAGTTTTCATCACAATACTCCATGCCATTGTCATCAAAATACTCCACAAGCTTGTCACCAGAATGCTCCTTGACCCTTGTCATCGCAATGCTCCAAGCCATTGTCATCACAATGCTCTTTTAACTTTGTCATCAGAATCCTCCATGACACTTGGCATCACAATGCTCCATGCCATCGTCATCACATTGGGCCATTACATATGTCATCACAATGCTCCCTGACACCTGTCTCCACAATACTGCATGACCTGGTCATCACAATGCTCCATGCCCTTGTCATCACAATGCGCCATTCCAACTGTCATCGCAATAATCATTGAAACTTATTAGACCAATGCACCATGCCCTTGTCATCACAATGCTCCACGACCACTGTAAACACAATGTTCCATGCCCCTTTTCATCTGAATGCTCCATGAACCCTGTCATCACAATGCACCATGCCCATCATCATAATGCTTCAGGCTATTGTCATCACAATGAAATCAATATTCTCCATGAGCTCTGTCATCATAATGCTCCAAACCCTTGTGATCATAATGTTCCATAACACTTATCATCACAACACACCATGACGCTCATCATGACAATTATCCATGGTCTTCTCATCACAATGCTCCATGACTTTTGTCATCACAATGCTCAATACACTTGTCATCACAATGCTCCCTGACCCTTGTCTTCAGTATGCTCCATTAACCCTGTCATGACAAGTCTGCATGACATTTTCATCACAATGATCCGTGCCCTTTTCATCACAATGCTCCAAGACACCTGTAATCACAATGCTCCAAGCCCTTGTCATCACAAAGCTCCATGACCCATGTCATCAGAATGCTGCATGGCCGTCTCTGACAATGCTCCATGCCCTTGTCATCACAATGCTCCAAGACCACTGTAATCACAATGATCCATGCCACTTTTCATCAGAATGCTCCATGAAACTTGTCATCACAAGCCTCCAAGGACTTCTCATCACAATGCTACATGACATTGTCATCACCATGCTCCATTCCCTTGTCATCACAATGCTACATGACCATTGTCATCACAATACTCCATGAATATTATCAACAGAATGCTCCATAACCTTCTCATCACAATGCTCCATGACCAATATCATCACAATGCACCATGACAACTGTCATCACAATGCTCCCTGACACCTGTCTTCACAATACTCCATGACCTTCTCATCACCATGAAACATACACTTGTCATTACAATGCACCATGCCCACTGTCATCACAATAATCTATGAAACTTGTCAGACCAATGCTCCATGCCCCTGTCACCACAATGCTCCATGCCCTTGTCATCACAATGCTCCATGAACCCTGTCTTCACAATGCCCCGTGACTCCAGTCATCACAATGCTTCATAACATTTGTCATCACAACGGTCCATGCCCGCGTCATCACAAGGCTCTGTGACCATTTTAACCACAATGCTCCATGAACATTTCATCACAATGCTCCGTGACACTTGTCATCACAATGCTCCATGCCTTTGTCAGAACAATGCTCCATGACCTTTGTCATCACAATGTGCCATGCACATTTCATCACAATGATCCACAACCTTGTCATCACTATGCTCTATAAACCTGGTAATCACAATGCTCCATGAACTTCTCATCCAAATGCTCTCTCACATGAGATATCACAATGTTCCACCACTAGTCATCACAATCCTCACTCACCACTGTTATCACAATGTTCCATTACCCCTTTCATCACAATACTACATCCCCTTATCTGCACAATGTTCCATGACCCCTGACATCACAATGTTCCATAACACCTGTCATCAAAATGTTCCATTACACTTTTCATCAAATTGCTGCATGACCCTGTCATCAAAATGCTCCCTGCCCTTCTCATCACAATGCACCACACACTTGTCTTCAAAATACTCCATGACCATTGTCATCACAAAGCTCCATGGCCCTTGGCATCACAATGCTCCATGTCATTGTCATCACAATGCTCCATGAACCCTCTCATCACATGGCTCCTTGCCCTTGTCATCACAAAGCACCATGACACTTGTCATCACAATGCTCGATGCCCTTCCCATCACAATGCTCCATGCTTTTGTCATTACAATCCTCCATGACCCATGTATCACAGTGTTCCGGGCCCTTGTCATCACAATGCTCCATGCCCACTCTCATCACAATAATCCATGAAACATTTCAGACCAATGCTCAATGCCCTTCTCTTCACAATGCTCCATTATCTCTGTCATAACAATGCTTCATGACCCATGCCATCACAATGTTCCACGGCCTTGTCATCACAAGGCTCCATGCCCCTTGTCATCACAATGCTCCAAAACCCCTGTAATCACAATGCTCCATGCCCTTGTCATCACAAAGCTCCATGACGCATGTCATCAGAATGTTCCATGGCCTTCTCCTCACAATGCTCCATGCCCTTGTCATCACAATGCTCCAAGACCCCTGTAATCACAATGCTCCATGCCCCTTATTATCAGAATGCTCCATGAGACTTGTCATCACAAGTCTCCATGGTCATCTCATCACAATGCTGCAGGAACTTGTCATCACCATGCTCCATTCCATTGTCATCACAATGCTCCATGTCCCCCGTCATCACAATACTCCATGAACATTTTCAGCCCACTGCTCCATGACCTTCTCATCACAATGCTCCATGAACAGTATCATCACAATGATCCATGACCACTGTCATCACAACACTCCATGACAGCTGACAACCCAATGATCCGGGACCTCTGTCATCATAATGCTCCAAGACCCCTGTAATCACAGTGCCCCATGACACCTGTCATCACAATACTCCAGGAACATTTTCAGCCCAATTCTCCATGACCCTTGTCATCACAAGGATCCATGCCTTTGTCATCCTAATGCTCCATGACCCCTGTATTCTCAGTGGTCCGTGACTCTTGTCATCACAGTGCTCCATGACACATGTCATCACAATGCTCTATGCCTTTCTCAGCACAATGTTCCATGCCCTTTTCATCACAATGCTCCATGACCCCTGTCATCACAATGCTCCATGACTCCAGTCATCACAATTCTTCATAACATTTGTCATCACGATGGGAGATACCCACGTCATCACAAGGCTCTGTTACCTTTGTAACCACAATGCTCCATGAACTTTTCATCACAATGCTCCGTGATCCTTGTCATCACAATGTTCCATGCCTTTGTCAGAAAAATGCTCCATGACCCTTGTCATCACAATGTGCCACGCGCTTTTCATCACAACGGTCCAAAAATTTGTCATCGCAATGCTCCATGAACCTTGTAATCACAATGCTCCATGCCCTTCTCATCACAATGCTGCATTACCCCTGTCATAACAATACTCCATGACCCATGCCATCACAAATTTCTATGCCCTTGTCATCACAATGCTCCATGACAATTGTCATCACAATTCTCAATATACATGTCATGACAACGCTCCCTGACACTTGTCATCAAAATGCTCCTTGAACCCTGTCACGAAAAGGCTCCATGCCTTTTTCCTCACAAATCCCCATGCCGTTTTCATCACAATGCTCCATGCCATTGTCATCAAAATACTCCACAAGCTTGTCATCAGAATGCTCCATGACACTTGTCATCACAATTCTCCATGCACTTTTCAGCACAATGCTCCCTGACCCTTGTCATCACAATGCTCCAAGCCATTGTCATCACAATGCTCCATTACATTTGTCATCAGAATCCTCCATGACACTTGGCATCACAATGCTCCATGCAATTGTCATCACAATGGGCCATTACATATGTCATCACAATGCTCCCTGACACCTGTCTTCACAATACTGCATGATCTGGTCATCAAAATGCTCCATGCCCTTTTCATCAGAATGCGCCATTCCAACTGTCATCGCAATAATCCATGAAACTTAGACCAAAGTTCCATGCCGTTGTCATCACAATGCTCCATGCCCTTGTTATCACAATGCTCCATGAACCCAGTCTTCACAATGCTCCGTGACTCCAGTCATCACAATGCTTCATGACCTTTGTCATCACAATGGTCCATGCCCTCGTCATCAACAGTCTCTGTGACATTTTTATCCACAATGCTCCATGAAATTTTCATCACAATGCTCTTTGACCCTTGTCATCACAATGCTCTATGCCTTTCTCATCAAAATGCTCCATGACCCTTGTCATCACAATGCTCCAAGCCTTTGTCATCACAGTGCTCCATTACCTTTGTCATCAGAATCCTCCATGACACTTGTCATCACAATGCTCCTTGACACTTGTCATCAGACTCCTCCATGACACCTGGCATCACAATGTGCCATGCCATTGTCATCACAATGGGCCATTACATATGTCATCACAGTGCACCCTGACACCTGTCTTCACCATACTGCCTGACCTGGTCATCACAATGCTCCATGCCCTTGTCATCACAATGTGCCATTCCATCTGGCATCACAATAATCCATGAAACTTATTAGACCAATGCTCCATCGCTTTTTAATCACAATGCTCCATGCCCTTGTTATCACAATGTTCCAAGACCCCTGTAATCAGAATGCTCCATGCTCATTTCCATCAGTATGCTCCCTGAGACTTGTCTTCACAAGGCTCCATGTTTTTCTATTCACAAAGCTCCAGGACCTTGTCATCACAATGCTTCACGACATTTTCATGAAAATCCTCAATGGCCCTTGACATCATAATGCTCAAAGCCCTAGTCATCACAATGCTTTATTATATTTGTCATCACAATCCTCCATTACATTTGGCATCTAAATGCTCCCTGCCATTGTCATCGCAATGGACCATGACATATGTCATCAGAATGCTCCCTGACACCTGTCTTCACAATATTCTATGACCTTCTCCTCACAGTGCTCCATGCCCTTGTCATCACAATGCACCATGTCCACTGTCATCACAATAATCTATGAAACGTGTAAGACCAATGCTCCATGCCCCTGTCATCACAATGCTCCATGACAATTGTCATCACAATGCTCCATTACCCCTGTCACCACAATGCTCCGTGACTCCAGTCATCACAATGCTTCATAAGGTTTGTCAACACAACGGTCCATGCTCGCGTCATCAAAAGGCTCTGTGTCCTTTGTAACCACAATACTCCATGAACTCTTTATCACAATGCTCCGTGACCCTTGTTATCTCAATGCTGCATGCGTTTGTCAGAACAATGCTCCATGACCCTTGTCATCACAATGTGCCACACGCTTTTCATCACATTGATAAACAACTTTGTCATCGCTATGCTCCATAAACCTTGTAATCACAATGCTCCATGCACTTCTCATCCAAATGCTCTGACACCTGAGATATCACAATATTCCATCTCTAGTTATCACAATCCTCCCTCACCCCTGTAAGCACAGTGTTCCATGACCCCTGTCATCACAATGCTACATCCCCTTATCAGCACAATGTTCCATGACCCCTGACATCACAATGTTCCATAACCCCTGTCATCAAAATGCTCCATGACCATTTTCATCCCAAAGCTCCATGGCCCCTGGCATCACAATGTTCTATAACCCCTGTCATCAAAATGTTCCATTACACTTTTCATCAAATTGCTGCATGAACGTGTCATCAAAATGCTCTCTGCCCTTGTCATCACAATGCACCACACCCTTGTCATCAAAATGCTCTATGAACTTTGTCATCAAAAACTCCATGACCCTTGGCATCACAATCCTCCATGTCATTGTCATCACAATGCTCCATAAACCCTCTCATCACATTGCTCCATGCACTTGTCATTACAAAGCTCCATGACACTTTTCATCACAATGCTCGATGCCCGTCTCATCACAATGCTCCATGCCCTTGTCATTACAATCCTCCATGAACCATGTATCACAGTGTTCCGTGCCCTTGTCATCACAAGGCTCCATGCCCACTCTCATCACAATAATCCATGAAACATTTCAGACCAATGCTCAATGCCATTCTGATTACAATGCTCCATTACTTCTGTCATAACTATGCTCCATGACCGCTGCCATCACAGTGTTCCACGGCCTTGTCATCAAAAGGCTACATGACCCTTGTCATCAAAATGCTCCAAGACCACTGCAATCACAATGTTCCATGCCCTTGTCATCACAAAGCTCCATGACGCATGCCATCAGAATGTTCCATGGCCTTCTCCTCACAATGCTCCATGCCCTTGTCATCACAGTGCTCCAAGACCCCTGTAATCACAAAGCTCCTTGCCCATTTTCGTCAGAATGCTCCTTGAGACTTGTCATCACAAGTCTCCATCGTCATCTCATCACAATGCTCGAGGACCTTGTCATCACCATGCTCCATTCCCTTGTCATCACAATGCTCCTTGACACCTGTCATCACAATACTCTATGAACATTTTCAACCCAATGCTCCATGACGGTCTTATCACAATGCTCCATGACCAGTATCATCACAATGCTCCATGACCACTGTCATCACAATGCGCCATTCCAACAGTCATCAAAATAATCCATGAAACTTATTAGACCAATGCTCCATGCCCTTGTCATCACAGTGCTCCATGCCCTTGCTATCACAATGTTCCAAGACCCCTGAAATCAGAATGCTCCATGCCCCTTTTCATCAGTATGCTCCATGAGACCTGTCATCACAAGGCTCCATGCCTCTTTCATCACAATGCCCCATGCAGTTTTCATCACAATACTCCATGCCATTGTCATCAAAATACTCCACAAGCTTGTCACCAGAATGCTCCATGACCCTTGTCATCACAATTCTCCATGCACTTGTCAACACAATGCTCCTTGACCCTTGTCATCGCAATGCTCCAAGCCATTGTCATCACAATGCTCTTTTAACTTTGTCATCAGAATCCTCCATGACACTTGGCATCACAATGCTCCATGCCATCGTCATCACATTGGGCCATTACATATGTCATCACAATGCTCCCTGACACCTGTCTCCACAATACTGCATGACCTGGTCATCACAATGCTCCATGCCCTTGTCATCACAATGCGCCATTCCAACTGTCATCGCAATAATCATTGAAACTTATTAGACCAATGCACCATGCCCTTGTCATCACAATGCTCCACGACCACTGTAAACACAATGTTCCATGCCCCTTTTCATCTGAATGCTCCATGAACCCTGTCATCACAATGCACCATGCCCATCATCATAATGCTTCAGGCTATTGTCATCACAATGAAATCAATATTCTCCATGAGCTCTGTCATCATAATGCTCCAAACCCTTGTGATCATAATGTTCCATAACACTTATCATCACAACACACCATGACGCTCATCATGACAATTATCCATGGTCTTCTCATCACAATGCTCCATGACTTTTGTCATCACAATGCTCAATACACTTGTCATCACAATGCTCCCTGACCCTTGTCTTCAGTATGCTCCATTAACCCTGTCATGACAAGTCTGCATGACATTTTCATCACAATGATCCGTGCCCTTTTCATCACAATGCTCCAAGACACCTGTAATCACAATGCTCCAAGCCCTTGTCATCACAAAGCTCCATGACCCATGTCATCAGAATGCTGCATGGCCGTCTCTGACAATGCTCCATGCCCTTGTCATCACAAAGCTCCAAGACCACTGTAATCACAATGATCCATGCCACTTTTCATCAGAATGCTCCATGAAACTTGTCATCACAAGCCTCCAAGGACTTCTCATCACAATGCTACATGACATTGTCATCACCATGCTCCATTCCCTTGTCATCACAATGCTACATGACCATTGTCATCACAATACTCCATGAATATTATCAACAGAATGCTCCATAACCTTCTCATCACAATGCTCCATGACCAATATCATCACAATGCACCATGACAACTGTCATCACAATGCTCCCTGACACCTGTCTTCACAATACTCCATGACCTTCTCATCACCATGAAACATACACTTGTCATTACAATGCACCATGCCCACTGTCATCACAATAATCTATGAAACTTGTCAGACCAATGCTCCATGCCCCTGTCACCACAATGCTCCATGCCCTTGTCATCACAATGCTCCATGAACCCTGTCTTCACAATGCCCCGTGACTCCAGTCATCACAATGCTTCATAACATTTGTCATCACAACGGTCCATGCCCGCGTCATCACAAGGCTCTGTGACCATTTTAACCACAATGCTCCATGAACATTTCATCACAATGCTCCGTGACACTTGTCATCACAATGCTCCATGCCTTTGTCAGAACAATGCTCCATGACCTTTGTCATCACAATGTGCCATGCACATTTCATCACAATGATCCACAACCTTGTCATCACTATGCTCTATAAACCTGGTAATCACAATGCTCCATGAACTTCTCATCCAAATGCTCTCTCACATGAGATATCACAATGTTCCACCACTAGTCATCACAATCCTCACTCACCACTGTTATCACAATGTTCCATTACCCCTTTCATCACAATACTACATCCCCTTATCTGCACAATGTTCCATGACCCCTGACATCACAATGTTCCATAACACCTGTCATCAAAATGTTCCATTACACTTTTCATCAAATTGCTGCATGACCCTGTCATCAAAATGCTCCCTGCCCTTCTCATCACAATGCACCACACACTTGTCTTCAAAATACTCCATGACCATTGTCATCACAAAGCTCCATGGCCCTTGGCATCACAATGCTCCATGTCATTGTCATCACAATGCTCCATGAACCCTCTCATCACATGGCTCCATGCCCTTGTCATCACAATGCACCATGACACTTGTCATCACAATGCTCGATGCCCTTCCCATCACAATGCTCCATGCTTTTGTCATTACAATCCTCCATGACCCATGTATCACAGTGTTCCGGGCCCTTGTCATCACAATGCTCCATGCCCACTCTCATCACAATAATCCATGAAACATTTCAGACCAATGCTCAATGCCCTTCTCTTCACAATGCTCCATTATCTCTGTCATAACAATGCTTCATGACCCATGCCATCACAATGTTCCACGGCCTTGTCATCACAAGGCTCCATGCCCCTTGTCATCACAATGCTCCAAAACCCCTGTAATCACAATGCTCCATGCCCTTGTCATCACAAAGCTCCATGACGCATGTCATCAGAATGTTCCATGGCCTTCTCCTCACAATGCTCCATGCCCTTGTCATCACAATGCTCCAAGACCCCTGTAATCACAATGCTCCATGCCCCTTATTATCAGAATGCTCCATGAGACTTGTCATCACAAGTCTCCATGGTCATCTCATCACAATGCTGCAGGAACTTGTCATCACCATGCTCCATTCCATTGTCATCACAATGCTCCATGTCCCCCGTCATCACAATACTCCATGAACATTTTCAGCCCACTGCTCCATGACCTTCTCATCACAATGCTCCATGAACAGTATCATCACAATGATCCATGACCACTGTCATCACAACACTCCATGACAGCTGACAACCCAATGATCCGGGACCTCTGTCATCATAATGCTCCAAGACCCCTGTAATCACAGTGCCCCATGACACCTGTCATCACAATACTCCAGGAACATTTTCAGCCCAATTCTCCATGACCCTTGTCATCACAAGGATCCATGCCTTTGTCATCCTAATGCTCCATGACCCCTGTATTCTCAGTGGTCCGTGACTCTTGTCATCACAGTGCTCCATGACACATGTCATCACAATGCTCTATGCCTTTCTCAGCACAATGTTCCATGCCCTTTTCATCACAATGCTCCATGACCCCTGTCATCACAATGCTCCATGACTCCAGTCATCACAATTCTTCATAACATTTGTCATCACGATGGGAGATACCCACGTCATCACAAGGCTCTGTTACCTTTGTAACCACAATGCTCCATGAACTTTTCATCACAATGCTCCGTGATCCTTGTCATCACAATGTTCCATGCCTTTGTCAGAAAAATGCTCCATGACCCTTGTCATCACAATGTGCCACGCGCTTTTCATCACAACGGTCCAAAAATTTGTCATCGCAATGCTCCATGAACCTTGTAATCACAATGCTCCATGCCCTTCTCATCACAATGCTGCATTACCCCTGTCATAACAATACTCCATGACCCATGCCATCACAAATTTCTATGCCCTTGTCATCACAATGCTCCATGACAATTGTCATCACAATTCTCAATATACATGTCATGACAACGCTCCCTGACACTTGTCATCAAAATGCTCCTTGAACCCTGTCACGAAAAGGCTCCATGCCTTTTTCCTCACAAATCCCCATGCCGTTTTCATCACAATGCTCCATGCCATTGTCATCAAAATACTCCACAAGCTTGTCATCAGAATGCTCCATGACACTTGTCATCACAATTCTCCATGCACTTTTCAGCACAATGCTCCCTGACCCTTGTCATCACAATGCTCCAAGCCATTGTCATCACAATGCTCCATTACATTTGTCATCAGAATCCTCCATGACACTTGGCATCACAATGCTCCATGCAATTGTCATCACAATGGGCCATTACATATGTCATCACAATGCTCCCTGACACCTGTCTTCACAATACTGCATGATCTGGTCATCAAAATGCTCCATGCCCTTTTCATCAGAATGCGCCATTCCAACTGTCATCGCAATAATCCATGAAACTTAGACCAAAGTTCCATGCCGTTGTCATCACAATGCTCCATGCCCTTGTTATCACAATGCTCCATGAACCCAGTCTTCACAATGCTCCGTGACTCCAGTCATCACAATGCTTCATGACCTTTGTCATCACAATGGTCCATGCCCTCGTCATCAACAGTCTCTGTGACATTTTTATCCACAATGCTCCATGAACTTTTCATCACAATGCTCTTTGACCCTTGTCATCACAATGCTCTATGCCTTTCTCATCAAAATGCTCCATGACCCTTGTCATCACAATGCTCCAAGCCTTTGTCATCACAGTGCTCCATTACCTTTGTCATCAGAATCCTCCATGACACTTGTCATCACAATGCTCCTTGACACTTGTCATCAGACTCCTCCATGACACCTGGCATCACAATGTGCCATGCCATTGTCATCACAATGGGCCATTACATATGTCATCACAGTGCACCCTGACACCTGTCTTCACCATACTGCCTGACCTGGTCATCACAATGCTCCATGCCCTTGTCATCACAATGTGCCATTCCATCTGGCATCACAATAATCCATGAAACTTATTAGACCAATGCTCCATCGCTTTTTAATCACAATGCTCCATGCCCTTGTTATCACAATGTTCCAAGACCCCTGTAATCAGAATGCTCCATGCTCATTTCCATCAGTATGCTCCCTGAGACTTGTCTTCACAAGGCTCCATGTTTTTCTATTCACAAAGCTCCAGGACCTTGTCATCACAATGCTTCACGACATTTTCATGAAAATCCTCAATGGCCCTTGACATCATAATGCTCAAAGCCCTAGTCATCACAATGCTTTATTATATTTGTCATCACAATCCTCCATTACATTTGGCATCTAAATGCTCCCTGCCATTGTCATCGCAATGGACCATGACATATGTCATCAGAATGCTCCCTGACACCTGTCTTCACAATATTCTATGACCTTCTCCTCACAGTGCTCCATGCCCTTGTCATCACAATGCACCATGTCCACTGTCATCACAATAATCTATGAAACGTGTAAGACCAATGCTCCATGCCCCTGTCATCACAATGCTCCATGACAATTGTCATCACAATGCTCCATTACCCCTGTCACCACAATGCTCCGTGACTCCAGTCATCACAATGCTTCATAAGGTTTGTCAACACAACGGTCCATGCTCGCGTCATCAAAAGGCTCTGTGTCCTTTGTAACCACAATACTCCATGAACTCTTTATCACAATGCTCCGTGACCCTTGTTATCTCAATGCTGCATGCGTTTGTCAGAACAATGCTCCATGACCCTTGTCATCACAATGTGCCACACGCTTTTCATCACATTGATAAACAACTTTGTCATCGCTATGCTCCATAAACCTTGTAATCACAATGCTCCATGCACTTCTCATCCAAATGCTCTGACACCTGAGATATCACAATATTCCATCTCTAGTTATCACAATCCTCCCTCACCCCTGTAAGCACAGTGTTCCATGACCCCTGTCATCACAATGCTACATCCCCTTATCAGCACAATGTTCCATGACCCCTGACATCACAATGTTCCATAACCCCTGTCATCAAAATGCTCCATGACCATTTTCATCCCAAAGCTCCATGGCCCCTGGCATCACAATGTTCTATAACCCCTGTCATCAAAATGTTCCATTACACTTTTCATCAAATTGCTGCATGAACGTGTCATCAAAATGCTCTCTGCCCTTGTCATCACAATGCACCACACCCTTGTCATCAAAATGCTCTATGAACTTTGTCATCAAAAACTCCATGACCCTTGGCATCACAATCCTCCATGTCATTGTCATCACAATGCTCCATAAACCCTCTCATCACATTGCTCCATGCACTTGTCATTACAAAGCTCCATGACACTTTTCATCACAATGCTCGATGCCCGTCTCATCACAATGCTCCATGCCCTTGTCATTACAATCCTCCATGAACCATGTATCACAGTGTTCCGTGCCCTTGTCATCACAAGGCTCCATGCCCACTCTCATCACAATAATCCATGAAACATTTCAGACCAATGCTCAATGCCATTCTGATTACAATGCTCCATTACTTCTGTCATAACTATGCTCCATGACCGCTGCCATCACAGTGTTCCACGGCCTTGTCATCAAAAGGCTACATGACCCTTGTCATCAAAATGCTCCAAGACCACTGCAATCACAATGTTCCATGCCCTTGTCATCACAAAGCTCCATGACGCATGCCATCAGAATGTTCCATGGCCTTCTCCTCACAATGCTCCATGCCCTTGTCATCACAGTGCTCCAAGACCCCTGTAATCACAAAGCTCCTTGCCCATTTTCGTCAGAATGCTCCTTGAGACTTGTCATCACAAGTCTCCATCGTCATCTCATCACAATGCTCGAGGACCTTGTCATCACCATGCTCCATTCCCTTGTCATCACAATGCTCCTTGACACCTGTCATCACAATACTCTATGAACATTTTCAACCCAATGCTCCATGACGGTCTTATCACAATGCTCCATGACCAGTATCATCACAATGCTCCATGACCACTGTCATCACAATGCGCCATTCCAACAGTCATCAAAATAATCCATTAAACTTATTAGACCAATGCTCCATGCCCTTGTCATCACAGTGCTCCATGCCCTTGCTATCACAATGTTCCAAGACCCCTGAAATCAGAATGCTCCATGCCCCTTTTCATCAGTATGCTCCATGAGACCTGTCATCACAAGGCTCCATGCCTCTTTCATCACAATGCCCCATGCAGTTTTCATCACAATACTCCATGCCATTGTCATCAAAATACTCCACAAGCTTGTCACCAGAATGCTCCATGACCCTTGTCATCACAATTCTCCATGCACTTGTCAACACAATGCTCCTTGACCCTTGTCATCGCAATGCTCCAAGCCATTGTCATCACAATGCTCTTTTAACTTTGTCATCAGAATCCTCCATGACACTTGGCATCACAATGCTCCATGCCATCGTCATCACATTGGGCCATTACATATGTCATCACAATGCTCCCTGACACCTGTCTCCACAATACTGCATGACCTGGTCATCACAATGCTCCATGCCCTTGTCATCACAATGCGCCATTCCAACTGTCATCGCAATAATCATTGAAACTTATTAGACCAATGCACCATGCCCTTGTCATCACAATGCTCCACGACCACTGTAAACACAATGTTCCATGCCCCTTTTCATCTGAATGCTCCATGAACCCTGTCATCACAATGCACCATGCCCATCATCATAATGCTTCAGGCTATTGTCATCACAATGAAATCAATATTCTCCATGAGCTCTGTCATCATAATGCTCCAAACCCTTGTGATCATAATGTTCCATAACACTTATCATCACAACACACCATGACGCTCATCATGACAATTATCCATGGTCTTCTCATCACAATGCTCCATGACTTTTGTCATCACAATGCTCAATACACTTGTCATCACAATGCTCCCTGACCCTTGTCTTCAGTATGCTCCATTAACCCTGTCATGACAAGTCTGCATGACATTTTCATCACAATGATCCGTGCCCTTTTCATCACAATGCTCCAAGACACCTGTAATCACAATGCTCCAAGCCCTTGTCATCACAAAGCTCCATGACCCATGTCATCAGAATGCTGCATGGCCGTCTCTGACAATGCTCCATGCCCTTGTCATCACAATGCTCCAAGACCACTGTAATCACAATGATCCATGCCACTTTTCATCAGAATGCTCCATGAAACTTGTCATCACAAGCCTCCAAGGACTTCTCATCACAATGCTACATGACATTGTCATCACCATGCTCCATTCCCTTGTCATCACAATGCTACATGACCATTGTCATCACAATACTCCATGAATATTATCAACAGAATGCTCCATAACCTTCTCATCACAATGCTCCATGACCAATATCATCACAATGCACCATGACAACTGTCATCACAATGCTCCCTGACACCTGTCTTCACAATACTCCATGACCTTCTCATCACCATGAAACATACACTTGTCATTACAATGCACCATGCCCACTGTCATCACAATAATCTATGAAACTTGTCAGACCAATGCTCCATGCCCCTGTCACCACAATGCTCCATGCCCTTGTCATCACAATGCTCCATGAACCCTGTCTTCACAATGCCCCGTGACTCCAGTCATCACAATGCTTCATAACATTTGTCATCACAACGGTCCATGCCCGCGTCATCACAAGGCTCTGTGACCATTTTAACCACAATGCTCCATGAACATTTCATCACAATGCTCCGTGACACTTGTCATCACAATGCTCCATGCCTTTGTCAGAACAATGCTCCATGACCTTTGTCATCACAATGTGCCATGCACATTTCATCACAATGATCCACAACCTTGTCATCACTATGCTCTATAAACCTGGTAATCACAATGCTCCATGAACTTCTCATCCAAATGCTCTCTCACATGAGATATCACAATGTTCCACCACTAGTCATCACAATCCTCACTCACCACTGTTATCACAATGTTCCATTACCCCTTTCATCACAATACTACATCCCCTTATCTGCACAATGTTCCATGACCCCTGACATCACAATGTTCCATAACACCTGTCATCAAAATGTTCCATTACACTTTTCATCAAATTGCTGCATGACCCTGTCATCAAAATGCTCCCTGCCCTTCTCATCACAATGCACCACACACTTGTCTTCAAAATACTCCATGACCATTGTCATCACAAAGCTCCATGGCCCTTGGCATCACAATGCTCCATGTCATTGTCATCACAATGCTCCATGAACCCTCTCATCACATGGCTCCATGCCCTTGTCATCACAAAGCACCATGACACTTGTCATCACAATGCTCGATGCCCTTCCCATCACAATGCTCCATGCTTTTGTCATTACAATCCTCCATGACCCATGTATCACAGTGTTCCGGGCCCTTGTCATCACAATGCTCCATGCCCACTCTCATCACAATAATCCATGAAACATTTCAGACCAATGCTCAATGCCCTTCTCTTCACAATGCTCCATTATCTCTGTCATAACAATGCTTCATGACCCATGCCATCACAATGTTCCACGGCCTTGTCATCACAAGGCTCCATGCCCCTTGTCATCACAATGCTCCAAAACCCCTGTAATCACAATGCTCCATGCCCTTGTCATCACAAAGCTCCATGACGCATGTCATCAGAATGTTCCATGGCCTTCTCCTCACAATGCTCCATGCCCTTGTCATCACAATGCTCCAAGACCCCTGTAATCACAATGCTCCATGCCCCTTATTATCAGAATGCTCCATGAGACTTGTCATCACAAGTCTCCATGGTCATCTCATCACAATGCTGCAGGAACTTGTCATCACCATGCTCCATTCCATTGTCATCACAATGCTCCATGTCCCCCGTCATCACAATACTCCATGAACATTTTCAGCCCACTGCTCCATGACCTTCTCATCACAATGCTCCATGAACAGTATCATCACAATGATCCATGACCACTGTCATCACAACACTCCATGACAGCTGACAACCCAATGATCCGGGACCTCTGTCATCATAATGCTCCAAGACCCCTGTAATCACAGTGCCCCATGACACCTGTCATCACAATACTCCAGGAACATTTTCAGCCCAATTCTCCATGACCCTTGTCATCACAAGGATCCATGCCTTTGTCATCCTAATGCTCCATGACCCCTGTATTCTCAGTGGTCCGTGACTCTTGTCATCACAGTGCTCCATGACACATGTCATCACAATGCTCTATGCCTTTCTCAGCACAATGTTCCATGCCCTTTTCATCACAATGCTCCATGACCCCTGTCATCACAATGCTCCATGACTCCAGTCATCACAATTCTTCATAACATTTGTCATCACGATGGGAGATACCCACGTCATCACAAGGCTCTGTTACCTTTGTAACCACAATGCTCCATGAACTTTTCATCACAATGCTCCGTGATCCTTGTCATCACAATGTTCCATGCCTTTGTCAGAAAAATGCTCCATGACCCTTGTCATCACAATGTGCCACGCGCTTTTCATCACAACGGTCCAAAAATTTGTCATCGCAATGCTCCATGAACCTTGTAATCACAATGCTCCATGCCCTTCTCATCACAATGCTGCATTACCCCTGTCATAACAATACTCCATGACCCATGCCATCACAAATTTCTATGCCCTTGTCATCACAATGCTCCATGACAATTGTCATCACAATTCTCAATATACATGTCATGACAACGCTCCCTGACACTTGTCATCAAAATGCTCCTTGAACCCTGTCACGAAAAGGCTCCATGCCTTTTTCCTCACAAATCCCCATGCCGTTTTCATCACAATGCTCCATGCCATTGTCATCAAAATACTCCACAAGCTTGTCATCAGAATGCTCCATGACACTTGTCATCACAATTCTCCATGCACTTTTCAGCACAATGCTCCCTGACCCTTGTCATCACAATGCTCCAAGCCATTGTCATCACAATGCTCCATTACATTTGTCATCAGAATCCTCCATGACACTTGGCATCACAATGCTCCATGCAATTGTCATCACAATGGGCCATTACATATGTCATCACAATGCTCCCTGACACCTGTCTTCACAATACTGCATGATCTGGTCATCAAAATGCTCCATGCCCTTTTCATCAGAATGCGCCATTCCAACTGTCATCGCAATAATCCATGAAACTTAGACCAAAGTTCCATGCCGTTGTCATCACAATGCTCCATGCCCTTGTTATCACAATGCTCCATGAACCCAGTCTTCACAATGCTCCGTGACTCCAGTCATCACAATGCTTCATGACCTTTGTCATCACAATGGTCCATGCCCTCGTCATCAACAGTCTCTGTGACATTTTTATCCACAATGCTCCATGAAATTTTCATCACAATGCTCTTTGACCCTTGTCATCACAATGCTCTATGCCTTTCTCATCAAAATGCTCCATGACCCTTGTCATCACAATGCTCCAAGCCTTTGTCATCACAGTGCTCCATTACCTTTGTCATCAGAATCCTCCATGACACTTGTCATCACAATGCTCCTTGACACTTGTCATCAGACTCCTCCATGACACCTGGCATCACAATGTGCCATGCCATTGTCATCACAATGGGCCATTACATATGTCATCACAGTGCACCCTGACACCTGTCTTCACCATACTGCCTGACCTGGTCATCACAATGCTCCATGCCCTTGTCATCACAATGTGCCATTCCATCTGGCATCACAATAATCCATGAAACTTATTAGACCAATGCTCCATCGCTTTTTAATCACAATGCTCCATGCCCTTGTTATCACAATGTTCCAAGACCCCTGTAATCAGAATGCTCCATGCTCATTTCCATCAGTATGCTCCCTGAGACTTGTCTTCACAAGGCTCCATGTTTTTCTATTCACAAAGCTCCAGGACCTTGTCATCACAATGCTTCACGACATTTTCATGAAAATCCTCAATGGCCCTTGACATCATAATGCTCAAAGCCCTAGTCATCACAATGCTTTATTATATTTGTCATCACAATCCTCCATTACATTTGGCATCTAAATGCTCCCTGCCATTGTCATCGCAATGGACCATGACATATGTCATCAGAATGCTCCCTGACACCTGTCTTCACAATATTCTATGACCTTCTCCTCACAGTGCTCCATGCCCTTGTCATCACAATGCACCATGTCCACTGTCATCACAATAATCTATGAAACGTGTAAGACCAATGCTCCATGCCCCTGTCATCACAATGCTCCATGACAATTGTCATCACAATGCTCCATTACCCCTGTCACCACAATGCTCCGTGACTCCAGTCATCACAATGCTTCATAAGGTTTGTCAACACAACGGTCCATGCTCGCGTCATCAAAAGGCTCTGTGTCCTTTGTAACCACAATACTCCATGAACTCTTTATCACAATGCTCCGTGACCCTTGTTATCTCAATGCTGCATGCGTTTGTCAGAACAATGCTCCATGACCCTTGTCATCACAATGTGCCACACGCTTTTCATCACATTGATAAACAACTTTGTCATCGCTATGCTCCATAAACCTTGTAATCACAATGCTCCATGCACTTCTCATCCAAATGCTCTGACACCTGAGATATCACAATATTCCATCTCTAGTTATCACAATCCTCCCTCACCCCTGTAAGCACAGTGTTCCATGACCCCTGTCATCACAATGCTACATCCCCTTATCAGCACAATGTTCCATGACCCCTGACATCACAATGTTCCATAACCCCTGTCATCAAAATGCTCCATGACCATTTTCATCCCAAAGCTCCATGGCCCCTGGCATCACAATGTTCTATAACCCCTGTCATCAAAATGTTCCATTACACTTTTCATCAAATTGCTGCATGAACGTGTCATCAAAATGCTCTCTGCCCTTGTCATCACAATGCACCACACCCTTGTCATCAAAATGCTCTATGAACTTTGTCATCAAAAACTCCATGACCCTTGGCATCACAATCCTCCATGTCATTGTCATCACAATGCTCCATAAACCCTCTCATCACATTGCTCCATGCACTTGTCATTACAAAGCTCCATGACACTTTTCATCACAATGCTCGATGCCCGTCTCATCACAATGCTCCATGCCCTTGTCATTACAATCCTCCATGAACCATGTATCACAGTGTTCCGTGCCCTTGTCATCACAAGGCTCCATGCCCACTCTCATCACAATAATCCATGAAACATTTCAGACCAATGCTCAATGCCATTCTGATTACAATGCTCCATTACTTCTGTCATAACTATGCTCCATGACCGCTGCCATCACAGTGTTCCACGGCCTTGTCATCAAAAGGCTACATGACCCTTGTCATCAAAATGCTCCAAGACCACTGCAATCACAATGTTCCATGCCCTTGTCATCACAAAGCTCCATGACGCATGCCATCAGAATGTTCCATGGCCTTCTCCTCACAATGCTCCATGCCCTTGTCATCACAGTGCTCCAAGACCCCTGTAATCACAAAGCTCCTTGCCCATTTTCGTCAGAATGCTCCTTGAGACTTGTCATCACAAGTCTCCATCGTCATCTCATCACAATGCTCGAGGACCTTGTCATCACCATGCTCCATTCCCTTGTCATCACAATGCTCCTTGACACCTGTCATCACAATACTCTATGAACATTTTCAACCCAATGCTCCATGACGGTCTTATCACAATGCTCCATGACCAGTATCATCACAATGCTCCATGACCACTGTCATCACAATGCGCCATTCCAACAGTCATCAAAATAATCCATGAAACTTATTAGACCAATGCTCCATGCCCTTGTCATCACAGTGCTCCATGCCCTTGCTATCACAATGTTCCAAGACCCCTGAAATCAGAATGCTCCATGCCCCTTTTCATCAGTATGCTCCATGAGACCTGTCATCACAAGGCTCCATGCCTCTTTCATCACAATGCCCCATGCAGTTTTCATCACAATACTCCATGCCATTGTCATCAAAATACTCCACAAGCTTGTCACCAGAATGCTCCATGACCCTTGTCATCACAATTCTCCATGCACTTGTCAACACAATGCTCCTTGACCCTTGTCATCGCAATGCTCCAAGCCATTGTCATCACAATGCTCTTTTAACTTTGTCATCAGAATCCTCCATGACACTTGGCATCACAATGCTCCATGCCATCGTCATCACATTGGGCCATTACATATGTCATCACAATGCTCCCTGACACCTGTCTCCACAATACTGCATGACCTGGTCATCACAATGCTCCATGCCCTTGTCATCACAATGCGCCATTCCAACTGTCATCGCAATAATCATTGAAACTTATTAGACCAATGCACCATGCCCTTGTCATCACAATGCTCCACGACCACTGTAAACACAATGTTCCATGCCCCTTTTCATCTGAATGCTCCATGAACCCTGTCATCACAATGCACCATGCCCATCATCATAATGCTTCAGGCTATTGTCATCACAATGAAATCAATATTCTCCATGAGCTCTGTCATCATAATGCTCCAAACCCTTGTGATCATAATGTTCCATAACACTTATCATCACAACACACCATGACGCTCATCATGACAATTATCCATGGTCTTCTCATCACAATGCTCCATGACTTTTGTCATCACAATGCTCAATACACTTGTCATCACAATGCTCCCTGACCCTTGTCTTCAGTATGCTCCATTAACCCTGTCATGACAAGTCTGCATGACATTTTCATCACAATGATCCGTGCCCTTTTCATCACAATGCTCCAAGACACCTGTAATCACAATGCTCCAAGCCCTTGTCATCACAAAGCTCCATGACCCATGTCATCAGAATGCTGCATGGCCGTCTCTGACAATGCTCCATGCCCTTGTCATCACAATGCTCCAAGACCACTGTAATCACAATGATCCATGCCACTTTTCATCAGAATGCTCCATGAAACTTGTCATCACAAGCCTCCAAGGACTTCTCATCACAATGCTACATGACATTGTCATCACCATGCTCCATTCCCTTGTCATCACAATGCTACATGACCATTGTCATCACAATACTCCATGAATATTATCAACAGAATGCTCCATAACCTTCTCATCACAATGCTCCATGACCAATATCATCACAATGCACCATGACAACTGTCATCACAATGCTCCCTGACACCTGTCTTCACAATACTCCATGACCTTCTCATCACCATGAAACATACACTTGTCATTACAATGCACCATGCCCACTGTCATCACAATAATCTATGAAACTTGTCAGACCAATGCTCCATGCCCCTGTCACCACAATGCTCCATGCCCTTGTCATCACAATGCTCCATGAACCCTGTCTTCACAATGCCCCGTGACTCCAGTCATCACAATGCTTCATAACATTTGTCATCACAACGGTCCATGCCCGCGTCATCACAAGGCTCTGTGACCATTTTAACCACAATGCTCCATGAACATTTCATCACAATGCTCCGTGACACTTGTCATCACAATGCTCCATGCCTTTGTCAGAACAATGCTCCATGACCTTTGTCATCACAATGTGCCATGCACATTTCATCACAATGATCCACAACCTTGTCATCACTATGCTCTATAAACCTGGTAATCACAATGCTCCATGAACTTCTCATCCAAATGCTCTCTCACATGAGATATCACAATGTTCCACCACTAGTCATCACAATCCTCACTCACCACTGTTATCACAATGTTCCATTACCCCTTTCATCACAATACTACATCCCCTTATCTGCACAATGTTCCATGACCCCTGACATCACAATGTTCCATAACACCTGTCATCAAAATGTTCCATTACACTTTTCATCAAATTGCTGCATGACCCTGTCATCAAAATGCTCCCTGCCCTTCTCATCACAATGCACCACACACTTGTCTTCAAAATACTCCATGACCATTGTCATCACAAAGCTCCATGGCCCTTGGCATCACAATGCTCCATGTCATTGTCATCACAATGCTCCATGAACCCTCTCATCACATGGCTCCATGCCCTTGTCATCACAAAGCACCATGACACTTGTCATCACAATGCTCGATGCCCTTCCCATCACAATGCTCCATGCTTTTGTCATTACAATCCTCCATGACCCATGTATCACAGTGTTCCGGGCCCTTGTCATCACAATGCTCCATGCCCACTCTCATCACAATAATCCATGAAACATTTCAGACCAATGCTCAATGCCCTTCTCTTCACAATGCTCCATTATCTCTGTCATAACAATGCTTCATGACCCATGCCATCACAATGTTCCACGGCCTTGTCATCACAAGGCTCCATGCCCCTTGTCATCACAATGCTCCAAAACCCCTGTAATCACAATGCTCCATGCCCTTGTCATCACAAAGCTCCATGACGCATGTCATCAGAATGTTCCATGGCCTTCTCCTCACAATGCTCCATGCCCTTGTCATCACAATGCTCCAAGACCCCTGTAATCACAATGCTCCATGCCCCTTATTATCAGAATGCTCCATGAGACTTGTCATCACAAGTCTCCATGGTCATCTCATCACAATGCTGCAGGAACTTGTCATCACCATGCTCCATTCCATTGTCATCACAATGCTCCATGTCCCCCGTCATCACAATACTCCATGAACATTTTCAGCCCACTGCTCCATGACCTTCTCATCACAATGCTCCATGAACAGTATCATCACAATGATCCATGACCACTGTCATCACAACACTCCATGACAGCTGACAACCCAATGATCCGGGACCTCTGTCATCATAATGCTCCAAGACCCCTGTAATCACAGTGCCCCATGACACCTGTCATCACAATACTCCAGGAACATTTTCAGCCCAATTCTCCATGACCCTTGTCATCACAAGGATCCATGCCTTTGTCATCCTAATGCTCCATGACCCCTGTATTCTCAGTGGTCCGTGACTCTTGTCATCACAGTGCTCCATGACACATGTCATCACAATGCTCTATGCCTTTCTCAGCACAATGTTCCATGCCCTTTTCATCACAATGCTCCATGACCCCTGTCATCACAATGCTCCATGACTCCAGTCATCACAATTCTTCATAACATTTGTCATCACGATGGGAGATACCCACGTCATCACAAGGCTCTGTTACCTTTGTAACCACAATGCTCCATGAACTTTTCATCACAATGCTCCGTGATCCTTGTCATCACAATGTTCCATGCCTTTGTCAGAAAAATGCTCCATGACCCTTGTCATCACAATGTGCCACGCGCTTTTCATCACAACGGTCCAAAAATTTGTCATCGCAATGCTCCATGAACCTTGTAATCACAATGCTCCATGCCCTTCTCATCACAATGCTGCATTACCCCTGTCATAACAATACTCCATGACCCATGCCATCACAAATTTCTATGCCCTTGTCATCACAATGCTCCATGACAATTGTCATCACAATTCTCAATATACATGTCATGACAACGCTCCCTGACACTTGTCATCAAAATGCTCCTTGAACCCTGTCACGAAAAGGCTCCATGCCTTTTTCCTCACAAATCCCCATGCCGTTTTCATCACAATGCTCCATGCCATTGTCATCAAAATACTCCACAAGCTTGTCATCAGAATGCTCCATGACACTTGTCATCACAATTCTCCATGCACTTTTCAGCACAATGCTCCCTGACCCTTGTCATCACAATGCTCCAAGCCATTGTCATCACAATGCTCCATTACATTTGTCATCAGAATCCTCCATGACACTTGGCATCACAATGCTCCATGCAATTGTCATCACAATGGGCCATTACATATGTCATCACAATGCTCCCTGACACCTGTCTTCACAATACTGCATGATCTGGTCATCAAAATGCTCCATGCCCTTTTCATCAGAATGCGCCATTCCAACTGTCATCGCAATAATCCATGAAACTTAGACCAAAGTTCCATGCCGTTGTCATCACAATGCTCCATGCCCTTGTTATCACAATGCTCCATGAACCCAGTCTTCACAATGCTCCGTGACTCCAGTCATCACAATGCTTCATGACCTTTGTCATCACAATGGTCCATGCCCTCGTCATCAACAGTCTCTGTGACATTTTTATCCACAATGCTCCATGAAATTTTCATCACAATGCTCTTTGACCCTTGTCATCACAATGCTCTATGCCTTTCTCATCAAAATGCTCCATGACCCTTGTCATCACAATGCTCCAAGCCTTTGTCATCACAGTGCTCCATTACCTTTGTCATCAGAATCCTCCATGACACTTGTCATCACAATGCTCCTTGACACTTGTCATCAGACTCCTCCATGACACCTGGCATCACAATGTGCCATGCCATTGTCATCACAATGGGCCATTACATATGTCATCACAGTGCACCCTGACACCTGTCTTCACCATACTGCCTGACCTGGTCATCACAATGCTCCATGCCCTTGTCATCACAATGTGCCATTCCATCTGGCATCACAATAATCCATGAAACTTATTAGACCAATGCTCCATCGCTTTTTAATCACAATGCTCCATGCCCTTGTTATCACAATGTTCCAAGACCCCTGTAATCAGAATGCTCCATGCTCATTTCCATCAGTATGCTCCCTGAGACTTGTCTTCACAAGGCTCCATGTTTTTCTATTCACAAAGCTCCAGGACCTTGTCATCACAATGCTTCACGACATTTTCATGAAAATCCTCAATGGCCCTTGACATCATAATGCTCAAAGCCCTAGTCATCACAATGCTTTATTATATTTGTCATCACAATCCTCCATTACATTTGGCATCTAAATGCTCCCTGCCATTGTCATCGCAATGGACCATGACATATGTCATCAGAATGCTCCCTGACACCTGTCTTCACAATATTCTATGACCTTCTCCTCACAGTGCTCCATGCCCTTGTCATCACAATGCACCATGTCCACTGTCATCACAATAATCTATGAAACGTGTAAGACCAATGCTCCATGCCCCTGTCATCACAATGCTCCATGACAATTGTCATCACAATGCTCCATTACCCCTGTCACCACAATGCTCCGTGACTCCAGTCATCACAATGCTTCATAAGGTTTGTCAACACAACGGTCCATGCTCGCGTCATCAAAAGGCTCTGTGTCCTTTGTAACCACAATACTCCATGAACTCTTTATCACAATGCTCCGTGACCCTTGTTATCTCAATGCTGCATGCGTTTGTCAGAACAATGCTCCATGACCCTTGTCATCACAATGTGCCACACGCTTTTCATCACATTGATAAACAACTTTGTCATCGCTATGCTCCATAAACCTTGTAATCACAATGCTCCATGCACTTCTCATCCAAATGCTCTGACACCTGAGATATCACAATATTCCATCTCTAGTTATCACAATCCTCCCTCACCCCTGTAAGCACAGTGTTCCATGACCCCTGTCATCACAATGCTACATCCCCTTATCAGCACAATGTTCCATGACCCCTGACATCACAATGTTCCATAACCCCTGTCATCAAAATGCTCCATGACCATTTTCATCCCAAAGCTCCATGGCCCCTGGCATCACAATGTTCTATAACCCCTGTCATCAAAATGTTCCATTACACTTTTCATCAAATTGCTGCATGAACGTGTCATCAAAATGCTCTCTGCCCTTGTCATCACAATGCACCACACCCTTGTCATCAAAATGCTCTATGAACTTTGTCATCAAAAACTCCATGACCCTTGGCATCACAATCCTCCATGTCATTGTCATCACAATGCTCCATAAACCCTCTCATCACATTGCTCCATGCACTTGTCATTACAAAGCTCCATGACACTTTTCATCACAATGCTCGATGCCCGTCTCATCACAATGCTCCATGCCCTTGTCATTACAATCCTCCATGAACCATGTATCACAGTGTTCCGTGCCCTTGTCATCACAAGGCTCCATGCCCACTCTCATCACAATAATCCATGAAACATTTCAGACCAATGCTCAATGCCATTCTGATTACAATGCTCCATTACTTCTGTCATAACTATGCTCCATGACCGCTGCCATCACAGTGTTCCACGGCCTTGTCATCAAAAGGCTACATGACCCTTGTCATCAAATGCTCCAAGACCACTGCAATCACAATGTTCCCATGCCCTTGTCATCACAAAGCTCCATGACGCATGCCATCAGAATGTTCCATGGCCTTCTCCTCACAATGCTCCATGCCCTTGTCATCACAGTGCTCCAAGACCCTGTAATCACAAAGCTCCTTGCCCATTTTCGTCAGAATGCTCCTTGAGACTTGTCATCACAAGTCTCCATCGTCATCTCATCACAATGCTCGAGGACCTTGTCATCACCATGCTCCATTCC